>NW_024423343.1:94907417-94968167 GCF_017311325.1 Ursus maritimus | reverse complement strand
AACTTATTTCTCAAATTGCGTTTTTGGATACCACTATAATGCCTCCTCCTCCATAAATTGGTAGCACTTTTCCATTGCAAAGAGCAACTGGAAATTACCAGCTTCAAAAGCCATTTGGCTAATTTTGGCATGACTGAAAAGAGGTAAATGAGTCATTTCATCTGCATTTATCTATGAATTTTTCATAACAAATAGACAAAATAAAAGTTTTCCCAGAAGCTTCTGCAGAGGTCAGATGCTTCTTAAACAAATGTCTAAATAGGAGAGAAATCTCTATGTCTGCTCTTCTATTGCTTTCCAAAATTTAATTAATTAATTAATCAATCAACTATTTAAATTAACATATAATGTATTATTTGTTTCAGGGATACAGATCTATGATTCATCAGTCTTATATAATATCCAGTGCTCATTAAAACACATACCCTCCCCAATGTCCATCACCAAGTTACCCCATCCCCTTCTGTTGTTTTTATGATGTTGAATAATGATTCTGGTGTTTAACAATATTGTTAATTGCGGTAATTCATAGCCTTGTAGCTCTAATGCCTAGAGAGAAGACAAAATGTTAAGAGTCTTAAAAGAATCTCCAAAGTAACCAAAAAGATCCTGGTTAATTGTTTAAAGGGGAGTAAGCCATCACAGGGAATTTTTAATTTATCTTGGTAAGCAACAGAAAGCCTAACAGCATAAACCTTCAAAGAAACTGGAAAACTAAAATAAAAAACTAAAAAAAAAAAAAAATTATAAGTGCTCTCTAGCTACTGTTACTATCATATCATTACTATTATTATTTTTCCTAATTATAGATACTATGCGTTTCATTTAATTAACATGCATTTTTAAGTTTCTTAACAAAATCAATGTAAGTCTATATTTATAAATTGCAAATATATTTATCAAATAGTTGGTGAGAACTTAGAAGATAAAAGAAGGAAGCTCTTTAAATTTTGCATGATTTATTAAGAACATACCATGCCATATGAGACTCTTTTTTTTTTCTTTTTTCTTATCTTTCCTTTCCTTTTTTTTTTTTTTTTTTTGGTCCTTTCTCTCTCTCCTCAGCCTCCCTCTTCTTTCTCTCTCCTCCCTCCCTCTTTCCCTCATTCTTTCCTTCTCTCCCTTTCTCTCTCCCACTCTCTTACCTTTCTTTCCTTTCCTACCTTTGTTCCTTCTTTTCTTCCCTCCCTCCGTCCCTCCCTCTTACCTTCTCAACTTCCTTCCTTCTCTCCATCCTACCCTCCCTTCTTCCTTTCCTTTCCTTTCCTTTCCTTTCCTTTCCTTTCCTTTCCTTTCCTTTCCTTTCCTTTCCTTTCCTTTCCTTCTTTTCCCTTCCCTTCCCTTCCCTTCCCTTCCCTTCCCTTCCCTTTCCTTCCTTCCATTCCTCCCTCCTTCCTTCCCTTCCTTTCTTCCCTCCCTCCTTCCTTCCTTCGTTCCTTCAAAACCACTGTTAGATGGAGCAGGTACCACTGGTAGTGGGAATACTGACAATAAAGGATTTCCAATTTAGATAGGAATGGATCCTTGGTAGAGATAAGATATCCTGCGAGAATGTTGGGGCACAGCCAAGGTTCTGATAAGAAATCTACACTTTATTTTTCTTTTTAATTTTTTTAAAGATTTTATTTATTTATTCGACAGAGATAGAGACAGCCAGCGAGGGAACACAGCAGGGGGAGTGGGAGAGGAAGAAGCAGGCTCATAGTGGAGGAGCCTGATGTGGGGCTTGATCCCATAACGCCGGGATCACACCCTGAGCCGAAGGCAGACGCTTAACCGCTGTGCCACCCAGGCGCCCCCAAGAAATCTACACTTTAAAACTGGAAGCGACACATTGGAGAATGTTCTAGTGAGAGCACACAAAGGCAAAAGAGTCTGTCTTTTGGGAAGAGATGTATCAGGATTTGGGGACTGGAAAACAAAGATTAAGATCAAGGCTAGAAGTGACTCTGGAAAGGAGGTAATTCATTGAAATATTTGAAGGGGGTTGTTTTGCAGAAGAGGTTGTGGAGTTCTTCTGTGCTGCTTCAGACTACAAAAATAGGACAAAAAGTTGGAAATTTAAGAGATGGATTTCATATTTTCACGAGAGGAAGAAGCTGTTAGCAAACAGCAGAAGCTGTGGGTTTTTAAGGAGTATGTTTCTTGTCATTGTAAGATTCAAACCCAGCCTTGGTTTGAAAGCTGTCAAGGAAAGGCTGACAATTACGTTCCCTAAACTGAAAGAGAAAACACGATGATGTTTGTCAACTACCCATTATGGGGAATGTTCTTATAGAGTCTGGATTATGTCTTGTGTTAGATCATGGACAACTGTTCCCATGGAAGCAAACAAAGAAACAAAATAGTATCTCCTAAACCCTCCAGAGCAGGTGCACATGAGAGAAGAATGCCCTAGTGTGAAAACAGCAAGAATGTGAAGATTCAAAACTTTCTTAGCTCCTGTATAGTTTTTGTACTGCTTATTTGCTACTTTGCAAATAAACCAAAGAGAAAGCAAGCTCGCACCGACTCCCGGTGAAAATTCTCACTCAAATTCAAAAGCAGACCAGACTGTAAGGTATGGCCTAGCCCACCTTTTCTCAGAGATATTGGGACAATATCACCCCTTAGGAGAGGTTGTCCAGAATGACCTCAAAAGCCCTGTCCATCTCCTAACTTCTGTGACTCCTCCTTATACCCATGATCTATTGATCTATGAGATAATAACAAAGTAGAAGCCCTCTGACGTCATAAAGTGAAAGATTTACCATCCTTGCAGTTTTGTTCTTTAGGTTGTAACATGCACATTTACTAAAACGAAAGAAAATAAAGCAAACAAAAACCCTATCCCCCCTCTGTCCTTCCACAGGAAGATCATTTCACCCAGTAAAACCTGCAACTCCACACCTTCTCAGCAAGTCTCTTACTCCCAGCTGCCTCATCTCATGGAAGGGTCTGGTACATCTACCTGCTTCTGTAGTTGAAATAATGAATGTGAAAAAGCAAGAAACTTATAAATCCTTAGTTAAATGTAAGGCTTTATTTTCACGATCCCTCCGTTCCACCATTCAATTCTAAAATATTTTTTTCTCATGTATAATAAATGCAAGGAGAAGGGAATATTTTGCAGCCAAAACTCTATTCCCATCTTAGGCAGTCTAACAGGTAGACTGGCACATGGTGCGAGCATCCGGATAGGGAATATACTGCTGAGATAAGCTGGTATCCTGGAAAATTTTTTGCAGCTCCTATCCAAGGGAGTCAAAAAGGTCTGAGCAGGAAGTAGCAGCTTCCATTGTAAAACTCTTTCCAGATATCAGCTTTGAAACATTGAAAAGAGATATAGTTTTGTTATTGTTTGTTTAGAGAGTGGTTCTCCTCTTTTAAACTTAAGTTGAGAAAATGAAGCTATGAGTAGAATGATTTTATTATCAATCTGCTTTCATTTGTTCATACATGCTTTCAGATGCAGTAGTGGTAAGAAAAATGAAAATCTCTCTCTTATTCTTGGTTACAAATGTTTTAGGCAATTTTGTTGCAGGTGAAAGGGATAAAGGCCACTTTAATGAGCACCGTTGCTGTAAAGGTAGACATGATGATGAACTGATGTCCCCATTTTGGCTACTTCCGTTTCTCCTCTTTTTCCCATTCACTCTCTTCTAACTCACTGTCCCACTCCCTGTCCTCCATTTTGAGCCATGTGGAGAGACTGGATGGGCAGTGTTGAACTTACGCTGGCATGGTTCATAGTTATCTGGGACATGATTGTCATGTGCTCCTCAGTGACCCACATTTTTCAGACTCTGGACGGAATTGTACCTCAGTGACATCTTGGGTGTATTATGCTCACGATGGTCTTCACACTACAGTGTCCTTGACTCATACATTCTTTTTGTAAGGTACAGCCTATATGCTCCACCTTACAACCCCAGGATGTTATTAACAGATCCATACTTATGCAGTAAACAGATTGGGAGATTCAAGGGAACATAAACAGAATCATGTTTACCTCTGAGAGAGATGTTCAGGAAGCAAGAAACAAAGGACCTTTGACTTGGGCAATATTTTACGTATTAAACAGTAGATATGGCTACTCGTTTTATTCTTTATAAATTCTTTAAGTCTTAAATGCATCATGATGGGTTAATTTTTTAAAGAGTGACTCTAATATGACACATTTGTTTAGTCTTACATCAATAAAACCTGACATTTTTTTTTTCATATGACAGGAAAGGCCAAACAATGGCAAATGTTTGAGACTAAAAATGACAAAATAATAAAGATGAAATTCTGAGCAAATTCTCCCTTATAGTAGCTTAGATTCAACGAGATTCAGCAAGCCCTCCGTTCTGGAAGTGGGCGACAGACAAATTATGCTAGTTCTATCATCAATTGCAGAGTCCCCTTCAAATCACTCTTGGACAACTGGCTGAAAATGTGCATTTTTCAGATAGTTTGCTCCTTAAAAACTCATTTTATTTCCGAGGTTCAGTACAAAAATTATGAAGTTGAGAGAAAAATAGAATTTCAAGTTTGAAAAGTTCCTTAAAAGTTACCTGGTCAGGTGGTTTTTAGTCTGCTGTTTTTCTTCTACCAAACACTTCATCACAAAAAGTGAGTTCTACCATCATTGAAAAAGAAAGCTGCTTTTTCCAAATATGATGTTGATAAGTTATTTGGAATTCTGTTATACTTGTCACTTACAGGAAGTTTCAAAACAACGAAAAATTTCTGGTGGTAGTTTTGGACTAAGTTTTATTTGTATTATTACTTCCTGTGTATTACAGCTCTACGATGTGTGAAAAATAGATTAAAAGCCGGACTGGCTGTATGGAAATTCAAGAGAAGGACGGAAAAAACATTTTTCAGGGGCCTGGAGTAGTCAAGACATTCGTGGTTCATGCCATCTTTTTGTTTTAGTAAAAGCCTGACTCGCTGAAAGAAAACAAGCTGCATGAGAAATTGCAGACAAGACAGACCAACAGCACAGTTTTATTTCAAGCAGCACAAAAATAAATAGCAGCGTTATTATTGAAGGAGTGTGGGCAACTCAAAAGGAATGCTAAAATAAAATAATCACATGTTAGTAAAGAAATATAGTGAAAGGTGGAAGCTAAACACATCATATTTTGAAAAGAAATTGTGTAAGCAAGTATGATACATATTTCTAACATAGAGCAGGTACGAGAATATCATAGACCACAGGCTGAATTAAGAAAGTGAATTTTACCTTTAGTAGTTTACTTAAAACTTGAGTTTAATTCTGGTTGCTACAAGACACTACAAAAATGAAGCCAATAGTACATTTTTTTCATCCAAGAATGTTATTGAAGAGAAGTCCACTCTCTCACTTGCAATGAAGTGCCATATATGCAAACGATGCTACAGTTGAGTCCAACAGACTCAAGCTTTTAAGAACTGCCTTTAGGAAGCAAGAGTCGAATATGATACTCACCAATGTCAACTACACCAAGGCTTGAAAGTCTCTGTAACTAGAAAGTGGACTACTTCCCTACCTTCTTTTACATTGTTCTAGGATCTGAGGAACCACAAAGCATTTCGTACTGAAATCAAAGATGATAATAACTGATCATACTACATAAGGTAAAGTACCAGAAAATTAACTCGGATTTTAGTTATTTTCATCAATTGAATGATCTCCACGAGCCTAACATGTTTTGGCTGCTCCATTCATTTCATAACTATGACAAAAAATATTTTCTTAAAGGCAAAAATTGAGCAAGGCACTGCCCATGATAGTGTATCAACTTCCTTCTCCCAAGCTAGAACATTAATAAGTCATTTAACAAGTATTATGGATATGGCAAGAAGTTGTAAGTGACTAAGTTAGTTGCCAACAGTAAATGAAATTGAACAAAAAATGATTGTTCTCAAGGTGCATGTAGTGCAATAGGAAAGATAACATACTCTAATGTATTCCACAAATGGATACTAGAAAACACTAATATAACAATATAACATTTTAGAGAAACAGTATGAAAGAATCGAGCTTTCATGTAGATACAGTTTACATTGAAAGCACATGAGATATGTTTTCCACATTTACATTAATTTTCAAAATTTCTATTAGGTATTTCTTTTTCCAATTCTTAAAAACTGAGATGTTATCTCCCATTTTAACCATTTTAAAGTGTACAATTCAGTCTTCTTTGGTAAAGTCACAATGATGTCCAACCATCACTACTATCTAATTGTAGAACATTTTCAACACCCCCTGAAAAAAACTCATCATCATTCAGCAGTCACTGTTCTCCCCGGTCCCCGGCTCTTGTAACCAGTAATATATTTCATGTGTCTACAAATTTCCTATTTATTCTGGATGTTTTATATGCATGGAATCTCACAATATATGGCCTTTTGCAGCTGGCTTCTTATAGCATAATGTTTTCCGGGTTCATGCATGTATCAGTACTTGGTCCCTATCTATGGTCGAATAATATTACATTCATGGTTATTCTACATATTGTTATCTGTTCATGAGTTGGTGGAAATTTGGTTTGTTTCCACTTTTTATGTGTGAATAACTTTGATATGAATATTTATGTACCAGTGTTTATATGAAAGTATATTTACAATTCTCTTAGGCCTAGTAGTGGAATTGCTGGGTCACATCATAACTCCTATGTTTAAGTTTTGGAGTAACTGTCAAATTGTTCCTCACAGTGACTGCATCAGTTTATACTACCACCAGCAATGTGCCAGGATTCCAGTTTCGCTCTTTTTTTTCAGTAACACTTGTTATTACCCATTTTATTTATTTTTTTATAGGCATTCTAGTGGGTTTGAAGTGTATCTCATGGTGGTTTTGATTTGCATTTCCCCAATGACTCTCAATGTTGAGCATCTGCCCATGTGCTTACTGGCCATCCGTAGATCTTTGGGGAAATATCTATACACCTCCGTTGATTAGTGATTTTCTGCTGTGTTGGCTATCTTGTGATGGCTGAGTTGTGAGAGTTCTTTACATATTCTGGATAGCAGGCCCTTATCAGATATATTACTTGCAAAAATCATCTCCTATTCCATGGGCTGTCCTTCTCTACTCTTTGATAATGTCTTTTGAGGAATAAATTTTTAAATTTGATTAAGTTCGGGTTATCCATTTTTTTTTCTTGTGTTCCTTGTGCCTCTGGTGTCATATTTAAGAAAACTCTGTCTAATCTAAGCATAGGTCAACTTACAGATGTGTTTCATTCTCAGGGCTTTTGGTTTTTAGGTTTTACCTTTATGTCTTTGATGCATTTTGTATTAATTTTTGTATGTGGTATGAAATTAGGGTCCAAACTCATTATTTTTCTTGTGGATATCCAGTTGTTCCAGCATTATTTGTTAAAAAGATGATTCTTTCCCCATTGAGATGTCCTGGCACTCTCACTGAAAATCAGTTTAGCTGTACATATATGGATTTATTTTGGGCTCTCATTCTATTCCATTGGTCTATGTTTCTATTTTTATGCCAGGACCACACTATTTTTTAATTAATTAATTAATTAATTTGAGAGAGAGAGAGAGCAAGAGCGGGGGGAGGGGGTAGAGGGAGAGGGAGAAACATACTCCTCACTGAGCAGGGAGTCTGATGCAGAACTCCATTCCAGGACCCAAAGATTATGACTTGAGCTGAAGGCAGATGCTTAACATACTGAGCCTCCCAGGCAGCCCAGGACCACACTATTTTGATTACTATATTGTATCACATAAGTAAAATATAGGGGAGGAAAAAAACTATATGATCATCTCAGTAGTTTTGGAGTTAGTCTTGATATCAGAAACTGCAAATTCTCCAACTTTTTCTTTTTTGATATTGTTTTGTATATTCTGAATTACTTGCAAATACATATACATTTTGTAGTGAACTTACCTATTTCTAGAAAAAAAAAGATGAAATTTGATAGGATTGCATTGGAACTGTAGATCATTTTGGGAAATATTGCCATCTTAATAGTATTATATTTTCTAATCCATAAACACGAATACCTTTTGATTTATTTAAATGTTTAGCTGATTTCAACAATATTTTCTGTTTTTCAATGAATGATTTTGTACTTCCTTGGTTAAATTTACTCATAAGTATTTTATTCTTTGTGATGCTATCATATATAGGAATGTTTTCTTAGGTTTCATTTTGCGATCCTATTATATATGGGAATGTTTTTAATATTCTCACTTTTGAATTGTTCGTTCCAAGTGTACGGAAATACTGAGTTTTTGTATCTTGTATCCTGAAACTTTGTTGAATTCATTTATTAGATCTAATAGATATTTTTGTGGATTATTTATGGTTTTCCATTTATGAGATCATGTTGTCTGTGAATAGAGATAGTTTTGCCTCTTTCCACGCTGGATGCCTTTTATTTGTTTTTCTTGCCTAGTCGCTCTGACTAGAAATTTCAGTAAATGTTGAATAGAATGATGGAAGCAGACATCCTTGGCTTGTTCCTTATGGTAGTGGAAAAGCTTTCTGTTTTTTTACTATTCATGTGAAGTTAGCTGTGGGTTTTTCATAAAATACCCTTTATCAAGATGAGGAAGTTCCATTAGAGTGCTATTTTGCTGAATATTTTGGTCATAAAAATGATGTTAGATTTTGCCAAAATTTTTCTGGGTCTACTGAGATCATGCGGTGTTTTTTACTCTCTTACACTCTCTTTATGTGGTGTATTACATTAAATTATTTTTAAATGTTGAATCACCTGCTGTTTCCTGGGATAAATCTTACTTAGTCATTGTATGTAATATTTTTAACATGCTGCTGGATTCAGTTTGCTAGTATTTAGTTGAGGATTTTCCTATTAGATTTCCTATTTTCCTATCTATATTCATAAGGGATATTGATCTGCAGTTTAATTTTATTGTGTGGCCTTTGCCTGGCTTTGGTATTAGGGTATTATAGAGCTAATAAAATGAGTTAGGAAGTATTGGCTCCCATTGTATTTTTTGGGAGATTTTGAGAAATAATGGTATCTTTCTTCAATTATTTTGTAGAATTCAACAGTGGTTAGGGGCCATTGTTGGAAGGTGTTTGATTACCAGTTTAGTCTTTTTATCTGTAATAAAGTCTATTCAGATTTTCGGTTTTGAATCAGTTTGGTAGTTTGTGTTTCTAGGTCTTACTCTTGACATTTAGACATCTACATTTTTGGCATATTTTTGTTATAGGACTTTTATTTTTATTTAGTATCTGTAAGGTCAGTAGTAATAGCCCCACTTTTGTTCTTAATTTTAGTAATCCTGAGTCTTTCTTTTTTTGTTAGTCTAGCTAAAGGTTTGCCAATTTTAAAAACCAACTTTTGGCTTAATTGATTTAGTTTTATCCCTATTCTCTATCTCATTTATCAGTACTCTAATTTTTTGTTTACTTCTTTCTGCTTGCTTTTGTTCTTGTCTAGTTTCATTTCTTTAAAATTTTTTTTTAAAAATTATTTTTAAACACTTTATTTAAATTCAATTAATTAACATATAATGTATTATTGGTTTCAGAGCTATAGGCCTGTGATTCTTCAGTCTTATATAATACCCAGTGTTCATTACATCACATGCCCTCCCTAATGTCCATCACCCAGTTATCCTATTCCTCCACTTCCCTCCCCTCTAGCAACCCTCAGTTTGCTTCTTATGATTAAGAGTCTGTTATGGTTTTTCTCCCTCTCAGGTTTCACCTTGTTTTATTTTTTCCTCTCTTCCCTTATGGCCCTCTGTTTTGTTTCTTAAATTCCACATATGAGAGAGATCATATGATAATTGTCTTTCTCTGATTGACTTATTTCACTTAGCATAATATCCTCTAGTTCCATCCATGTCATTGCAAATGGCAATATTTCATTTTTGATCACTGTGTAATATTCCATTGTGTGTGTATGTATGTGTGCATGTGTGTCTTTGTGTGTGTGTGTGTATTACATCTTCTTTATTCATTCATCTGTCGATGGACACCTAGGCTCTTTCTATAGTTAGGCTATTGTGGACATTGCTGCTATAAACACTGGGGTTTCTTAAGGTAGAAGTTTAAGTTACTGAGTTTATTTTTTTTTAATGTAAAAAGTAAAACAGATACTTGTGAATTTTCCACATCCATATTTTATCAGTTTCTAATTTTATTCTATTGTTGTTGGAGAACATGCTTTGCATGATTAAATCAATTTAAATTTATTGAGACTTGTTTTGTGACCTAACATATGGTCTACCCTGGAGAATATTCCATGTGAGCCTGAGAATAATATGTATTATGCTATTGTTGGGTGGAAAGTTACCTGATAGGTTTTCTTGCTTTGTAATGTTGTTGAGGTCTTCTACTCCCTTGCTGATATTCTATCTTGTTCTATCCATTGTAGACAGTGGGGTTAAATTCTGTTATTGTTAAATTGTCTATTTTTCCCTTCAATTCTGCCAATATTTGCTTCATGTATTTTGGGGCTCTATTTTTACACACATATATACTTTATCATTGTTACATCGTTTTGAAGGATTGGCCCTTTGTCATCATATAATGACCTTCTTTATCTCCTATACAATTTTTGTCTTAACATCTATTTTGCCTGAAATTAGTATAGCCACTATCTAGTTCTCTTTAAATTACATTTGCATGGGATATCTTCTATTCTTTTACTTTCAACTCATTTGTATTTTTGAATCTAAAATGTGTCTCTTGCAACTAGCATGTAGTTAGATCATGTTTCATTATCCATTGTTCTAATCTCTACTTTTTAATTGGTGAGTTTATTCCTTTTATTTAGTGTAACTCCTTCTGGTAAGGAAAGACTTACTTTTCCCAATTTTTTATTTATTTTCCCTATGTCTTATTGTTTTTGTTCCTCAATTTCTCCTTCACTGACTTCTTTTGTTGTTGTTGTTGAAAACTGGACATTTTAAATCAGATGGCAACTGTGAAATTCAGATTCTTTCCCTTCCTCAGGGTTTGTTGTTGCTCCTTTGTCATGGTAGTTGTTTTTGTTCATTTAGTGACTTTTCTAAAATAATATTGTAAATTCTGTATTCTTTATCATGTGTGATCAAAGAAGTCCTTTTTCTTTTATGTTAGCAACCAGCTAGTGATTGGACAATGATTTCCTTACCTGTCTGGAACCAAAAAAATTTCCTAGACTGGAGACGGACTCTCTGTATGTGTCATGACATGCCTCAGTGCAATTTATATCTGTTTACTTTATGCTCATGGTTAGCGAGAAGTGAAAGGTTAAAGCCTTTTTAGGTCTCTTCTGAGCATTTGCACTGCCCTAAGCGTGTGTGTGTAGCCTTCTAGATTTCCAGGAATATACTGGAACTTTCCAAAACCCTTTTCCCCACTAAACATTTCATTCTCCAGTCTTTTATCCCAAGCTTTTTGTTAGTCTGTTGTTTGCTCTAGCTGTTATTCATTGCACCAGGTAATAGTGACTAACATATTTGCCTAAAATGCCCCTTTGGTAGACAGCTTGGACAGTTTCAAGTTATGAGAGATTAAAGCAAGCCCTTTGATCCGGTCCTTCAGGAAGCTACCAGGCAGGTCAAGATAAGAAATCACCATTCTTTGTGAATGGGGTCTGTTTGGCTCCCTCCTGTACTGATACTTATACTGGAATTATAGAATGTCTTTTTCAGTGCCACCACTAAGCTGAGGAATAAGGGATCTGATGTGATGAGAGCAAATTACCACAAAGCTCACTACCCAAGATTCAGCTGATGTTTCCTGAATAAGGATTCCCCTGATTTCTGCAGGATTTTGGTTAGTTTTCAGCTGCCTAAAAGCATCAATTCAGATAGCCTTTGCCAGCTTTTTAATTGTTTTTTTAATGGAATTTTGGACTTCCTTCCCCTGTCATTTTTGTTCTTTTGGAAATTTCTTTGAAATAAGTCACTCTTATTTAATGTGCTGGTTAAATAGCTGAGACAATCCTCATTCCATATATATATATATATATATATATATATATATATATATGCCACTCAAAACATCTATTAGACTAGCAATGTTAGAAAAGGGGAACTATCAGAGTCAAATTGTCAGATGAACTCAGGAGAAAGAGTGGAGAAAAGTACAATGTAAGAATAGCTTCACACATGGTGTCAAGGACTATTTGGGATATAGTTAAGTGTACAAAAACTGGCTGGAATGGAAGATTCAGATGTGGAATAATTTTGATATGAATAAGAATAACATTTTTCTGATATTAAAAAAAAACATAAATAAAAATTGGGAAAAGGAATGGATTTCTATCAAATGTCTGTAGTCTAAGACTTAAAATCATTTCCAACATCTTGTTTCACTTCATAACTATATTGCCATGAAGTCAGCAAATAGTGTCTCCATTGCATAGATAAGGAAAAAGAATGAAAAATTATAAGTTGGTAGTTTTGGTGATGACATAAAAATCAGAGCTAGCTTTCTACAGTCTGATATACTCTTGTTCTGCAAGACTGGTAAGAAAATCAACAATTAAGAGTGGCATATATGATACTGGCATAAATGGACATAGTGAAATATAAGCATACACTGAATGTTTAATAATGTTACTTCTTAAGAGTGGATGCCAAAATTCATCATTATTATCATTATTTATACTATACTAAAATTAATCGACTATTAAATGGATTTAAAAAACATTTTAAAAAGAAAATAACATGATATTGTATCTGTGCTATATAATTTTATGGCTCATTCTTTTGACACTTATTTATTATGTATTAAAACTTATTTATCTAACCCTTTATCTGTTCAACCATCCATTTGCTCATTAAAAATATTTATTAAATAGTCTCTTTAATTGCTGGGGATAAAATTGTAAAGACTTAGCTCTCTGCATTTACGTTACTTGCAGACAATTAAGAGAAACACAAAACTTGAAATAACACCACATAAAACTTATTAATTTATTGGACTAGGGAGGATGACATTCCTTAACTTGTTTGACCAGTGAGAGTATGCTGGAGCTATTCAGTTGAAAAACAAAGAAAAAGACATGAGAAGCGGTCATGGGTGAAATGTTAGAACTTTCGAGAACATCCAGGTGCGTGCATACAATAGGTTGTTAGCCATAACACTGTACCAGGTGTCACGGGCAGTCCAAAAGAATAAAACGTATTCCTCCTAGTCCTTAGTGGCTTGATACTTAGGTTGAGGGAACAAGACATTTATATGTTAAAGTAAAATAAAAAGATGAGATATCACTGGAGAGTAAGAAAATTATACAACAGAGTTATATACACACAGGATATTACTATTTACAAGGCAGAGTAAATTGTAGGCACAGCAGATGAGGAATCGATTCAGGAAGGATGGAGGACTGAAAAGGAATAAGAAGTTAGATTTGGGTAAGCAGGGGGAAGTAGTTTGAGAATAGAGAAATTTATTGGGGGCTGGCAAAAGATATTTGTGGTACATTAGGATCAGCAGGAAATATTCTAGCCTCTCTTTTAGTTACTAATATCTAGTATATGTATTATTTTCAGATTTTCTAATTTCAGAAACTGTCTTTATTTCTTATTTATTTATTTATTTATTTAATATTATTTGGAAGATACCAGTGTTTCTTTTCATGTCTAATTTTTTTTTTCATTATTAATTTATTGTTCAGATGTCAAGGTCACTCACTGCCTTTTTCTTTTACATATTCAAGTGTGTATATGAATCAAATTGATTACTGTTAGCTACAACAATGTTCTGTGAATCAAGGAATATCTTGTTCAATAGAACAATATATATGTGTTACTACTATTAAAATTGTTAATTCTCATATGCTTGCAAACAACAAGTGATTAAAAAATAGCATGGAGGGACATCTCTTCAACTTTGGATTCTGAACATCAACCAAATTGAATGAGGATATGGTCCATTTTTAATATGTACCAGATGGTGTTTTGCTGATGAAGTTTACATAACAAAAACAAAATTAAAATACAAAATATTGCCACACTTTTGAATCTGTACTAATATTAAGGAAATGGCAATTCTGATTTTTAAATAAACTCATAGGAGACAAAAACTGAAAGTATAAGCTAAAATAATTTAAATTAATATATAGCAACTTTATGCAAAACTTGAAAAGAATTTGGGAAATATTATTACATTTTTCATAAATATTGTGTCATCACATGTTTAAAGTAAACTGTATTGGGATACACCCTACCCATAATATTTTTGTACAATTGAATGTTTTGGTTTTCAGCCTTTACAAGGTATTTGCTAGATGTCTCCTATATCAAAATAAGTTACTACTGGCAAGCACTGACTACTAAAATTACAAACTAAGATGGATTCTTTGGTTGAAAACTACAAACTGTTATCATCCACTGTGATTTAGGACGACTTCACAGAGCCAGCACAGGCCTAATTGGATGTAATATATATAAGGGTTCTCTAGAGAGAGATTCCCATTTTATTTCCTCACCCAAGCTGAGAGTCATACCATGTGGCTTATTAAAAATGCCCATGGGGTGTGAAGGGTAGAAATCTATTTAAGCTTTAAAAGTTTCCAAGAATTCAAATGGTATGGTTTTGAGTAGTTATCTTTATTTCATTAGATAAAAATTAATATCCTTTGCAACCAGAGCTGGATTTTGTCCTTGCTTTAAAACAGTACCATTTGTGAAAATGATGGTTTTATAGATGAAGATGATATTGAGTTGTTTACACTTTAATTAATTGCTAGAACCTTAAGTTCTCTTTTTATCTCACCAAAATGTCTGTTACTGCTTTTACATGAAAATAGCCGGTCAATTTAAAATTACCAATAGTTCGAATTTATTTAACATCAATCAAAACACACACACACACACACACACACACACACACAGTCTCCCAGCACACATCAAACGTCTCTCCGGTGCAAACACTAACTTGAGAAAATTACTCATTAAATTAGTGAAAGAAACAAAATGGAACAAAGCTGAACAAAAAAACATGAACTAACAAAATTGATAAATCAAAAATATCATCTGTAACCTTCTCTACCTGGCCAAAATATATCTTTGAACACCACAGAATTAGTGAAGGGGAAGAGTTTTAATATATTTAATATACAGATACTTAAAAACATCCAGTAAAAGATATACATATACATATATATCTATATGGATATCTATATAGATATATCAAAACTTTCAATAAAAGCCAGTGTTTCAAATGTTTTCTCTATAATTTCAAATTTAAAAGAAAATTTGCTAATAAAAAACAATACTTAAATTGGATTTTCTTTAGTTTCTTTTCTTCATTTTGACTAAGTTGCTAGTGAGTACTGATAATGACCACAAGACAAGCAGCAAGGAGACAGAAAGAAAAATTAAGCAACTGCTGTATATATCAACTGACTGGGTCCATCCCCGAATAAGTGAGAGTTCACTATATTTTATTTAATAGTCATATATGATAGGTATTAAAAACTGAAAGTTATAAAGCTTGATACACATTCTGTGGAAGAAGACATTTTAAATACTGGCTACACAAATTGTTAATATTTATATGTCTACATATTGTGATAAGAGTGCTTACAGGGGCACCTGGGTGGCTCGGTCAGTTGAGCATCTGCCTTCGGCTCAGGTCATGATCTTAGGATCCTGGGATCGAGCCCCGCATTGGGCTCCCTGCTCAGCAGGGAGCCTGCTTCTCCCTTTCCCACTCCCCTTGCTTGTACTCTCTCTATCTCTATCAAATAAATAAATAAAATATTTTTTAAAATTTAAAAAAAAAGAGTGCTTACAAACAACAGCCTAGCAAACCCATAAGGTCTCTCAAATTTTGTGATCTTGTAAAGTGAGTTGATTTAAATACAATCAACTGATTTTTCAAAAACATATGACCTTTTCAAGATTCATGTGATTATGCGTCATTTTCCAATATTCAAAACTGGCTAAGCCAGTCATGCAACATCAAATTATGTTTTAAGGAGAAACAAATCAAACACAATATTTTCTTCCTTATTAGCACATGAAATATCAGAGATTCTCAAAAAAAAAAAAATAGTTGACACTCTGAACTCCTTAAACGAAATATTTTAATTCTTTTGGCTAACAAGGCTTAAATAGATTATAGCACCCTCGAGCCAGGGAAACCTGCTTATGTCTGTGGGGTAAAGTGTAGCTTTGATCAAACAACACTCCTTGGTGAAATAATTCTGCACATATCGTTACTGAAATAAACTAAAAATTATGAAATTATTTAATATGCAAAATACCAAAGTCCAAGGGTTTCACATGAAACATTAGGCAGATTTAGTTAATTAGGGAGAGTCCCTGATTATTAGGTCCAAATTTAAAATGGTCCACAAGTGCATGTTATGAAGAGAGAAGAGGAAGAAGTCTACTGAAGAAATACCAGCATGGGGAAAATAAAATAAAATAGATTATGGCATGAATTGAAATTGGAGTTATCATGATGGTCTGAGGAGACTAGTCTATTTTTTCCCTCGGCTCTTTGAGCAACATCCTTTCTATGCCTTCCTTTCCTAGTCTGCAATATGCAGGGCTGAAATCAAGAAAGGTTTCAATTCTAACACTCCATAAATCAGCAATCAAGAATAAAATATGTTCACAATATTACAACAGCAACGACACCATTTTTTTATGAGAACTTAGTCTATGAGATAAAATACTAGCATTTTACCTATATTGCATAATTTGAAATTTATAGCAATCCCTTGAGGTTGGCTTTATTTTATCCATTTAACAGATGTGGGAACTGAGAATCATTTAGTGGGTCGGGGATCAAGCCAAAAGTGAAACCTGCATTTTTGTTTTGTTTTAAATATTCTTTCTGCTAAATCATAGGTTTTTCAGAGAAAAATAATGAGACAGCAAAACAAAAACAAAAACAAAAACAAAACATAGCTTAATTTGAGAAAAGGAGGTGCAAGCTTCATAATGACAACTCTATTGTGGAAAACTAACAAGCAACAGATGGCCTAATTGAGAGGGCCAGTAGGCTCATGGTATCCTCATTGTATAACAAAGGGCACCACCTATTTATAGACTATGTTTTCTTAAAATACACCATTACTCAAAGTCATAACAAATTCTCATGCGAAAATGATGAAGGATAAGGTCAGGAAGAGAATTTCCAGGTAAGTGGACACTGTAGATTTATAACTCTCGTTAAAATTCTTCAGGCAGCAATGGTGTAACCTAGAAAGATAATACTACGAGGAAGAAAGAGAGTGAAGTTCCACTGTGATACAAAAGGGGGGGAAAGTAAAGAAACAGCAAGAAAAAAAACAAAAACACAACAAAGGAAACAGCACTGTTACTGTGAAAAATTTATAAAGAATATAACTGTTAATGTATAAAAGGAGAGATTCCTAAGTGCATATCCTGACTTGGGTCATAAAAAAATCACTAAGTTGGAGAGCTTCTCTATTTTATCCTACCAGATAAGCAACATCTCGTGGTTAGGAAGAATGATGAACAATCCTTCTCTCCTGGGTGAATGCCAGGCCAAGCTCAAAGTAAGAAACCAATGATTATTTGTCTCATGTGACATAAATGCTAGATACTGAAAATCCTATCAGTGGGAGCAGAATTGGTATTCCTTGAAATTTAGTTAATGAAAAGAGATTCCATATTCCATCAATAAGTCATGTTATTGCATTAGTCAGGTGATCACAGAATACCAAGAAAAACAAAAACAAAAAAAAAGAATATCTGGTTTACACAAGGCCATATGTTGGTAAAATCTTCTCCTTTCCTCTGGTTTGTACCCAAAATTGTGACTAAACTTACTTAATTGCAAAAACAAGTCAATGATAAGATAGTCCTTTTTTTTTTTTTTAAGATTTTATTTATTTATTTGACAGAGAGAGACAGCCAGCGAGAGAGGGAACACAAGCAGGGGGAGTGGGAGAGGAAAAATCAGGCTCCTAACGTAAGAGCCTGACGTGGGGCTCGATCCCAGAATGCCGGCATCACGCCCTGAGCCGAAGGCAGACGCTTAACGACTGCGCCACCCAGGCGCCCCAGATAGCCCGTTTTTAAACCAAGTTAGAAGCTTTAAAAATAAGATATATGTGTGTGGCTTGAATGAATCTGAGGGAGGGTGAACAAATTAGATTAGATGATACTAGTATCATCTATGTTTATATGTATATGGTCTTTTGAATGGCTAGTTGGATGGATTCTATAGATAATGGTTTGTAAGTGTCATGTTGAGTACTAGGAGTTAATGTTAGTAAGGCATTGCTTGAAAATTGCCCATTAGACACTTGCTGATGGATATGTACACTTGTACCTCAGTAGTTTGGCACCATTAGTTACTGTGCCCAATAATATGCAGTCTCTAGGATCTCAAACAACCGAAAAATTATTTTAAAAATAATGGTTTAAAAATCAGCCATGCTTATGGAGGTAATCACAATTTTTTTTTTTTTTTTTTTTATGTACCTGACCTACAAGAACAACAACTCGATTCACTAACTCATGGGAAAAAAAGTGTGCACACATAATTTGCCAGGTCAAAAACTGCTGGGAAGGTCTTGCTTTCTGGTGCACGAAATCAGATCATGCTTACCCTTTCTTTGGGGCCACAATGCCTACAAACTCTCTCAATACAACTAGCTGTTTCCTTCATGGATTTATTCTCCAGAAGCCAAAAAATGCAGTCACAGAAAATTTGGATTCACTACTCCGTAAAAGTTTACACTATAAATTACCATTCTTTAAAATTAATTTCTCTGAAATGGTTTATCTATTCAAAGCCATTCAATGGATTTGTACCTTCTATGAGATAAATCTGAGATTCTTGGAATGGCATACAACTCTCTACAATATCTGTCCCTTTACTTTCTCTGTCCATCATTTCCCACTTCTCTCTCATCTCAAAACTTACAGTCCCACAAAACCAAGAACTTTATACAGTGGACCCTTGAACAATGCAGAATTTAGAAGCACCAAACCCCATTTGTTGAAAATCTGCGTACAACTTTTGATTCCCCCAAAACTGAACTACTAGTAGCCTATGGTTGACCAGAAACCTACCAGTAACAGAAACAGTCAATTAACATGTATTTTGCATGTTATATGTATTACATCCTATATTCTTACAATAAAGAAAATAGAAAATTATTAAAAAAATCATAAGGAAAATACATTAACAGTGCTGTATCAAAATAAATCCACTTTTAAGTGGACCGACCCAGTTCAAATCTGTGTTTTTCAAGGGTCAACTATAGTTACCTAAACATGGTGTGTTATTTCACGCTTTGTATGCACTGCTCCGTATTCCCAGAATTCCACTCCCCCTTCTCCAAGCATGTACCATAGAAACACCTTCTACCTTCTCCGACTCCTACATAAACCCATGATTCTTACTTCCTCCCATGTTTCCATTGAAACTCCTGTGTTCCTCAAATGTAGTATGCTTGCCATATTTTTTCACATGTGTGTCTATTTAAGAACCATGATGATCTAATTCCAAGCGCAAGGTGCTAGGTATAATAATATAGTAATATAGTAAATAGTAATGTAGCATAGAGTTTAAAAAGGAAGGGCTGTGACAGAAGAGAGGTGGATCCAAGTTCCAAACAAATTTTTTTTTTCAACTGGGTGGCTTTGAGCAAGAACCCTACATCTCTGGGCTACAGCTTCCTCACTTGTAAGACAGGAATAATCACAGTCCCTCCATTGTATGGCTGCGATTAAATACAATGACACGTGACAATTAAGAAGATGCACTGATACATAGTAAAAAATAGTCTATAAATATTTGTGTTTTTTTTTATTTTAAATTCTATTTAAATCTCCGGCTCATCGCAGAAGCTTAATAAATATTTCTTTTTTTTTTAAAGATTTTATTTATTTATTCGACAGAGATAGAGACAGCCAGCGAGAGAGGGAACACAAGCAGGGGGAGTGGGAGAGGAAGAAGCAGGCTCATAGCGGAGGAGCCTGATGTGGGTCTCAATCCCATAACGCCAGGATCACGCCCTGAGCCGAAGGCAGACGCTTAACCGCTGTGCCACCCAGGTGCCCCTTAATAAATATTTCTTGAATAAAATGAATGAATGGATGTGTGAAGACAGGTTGTGCTGACTTCTTTTGTTTCTCTCATTTTTGTAACACAGACCTTCCATCTGCATTCATTGAGCACATACCCTTGCACCAGGCAGAGAATAGGCATCCAGATACTAACTGATCAGCCCAAGCAACACATCACTATTCTAAATTTTCAGTGCCCATCGGAACTTAACAAACAAACAAGAAACCCAAGTAAAGTACAATAGTTTAAACAGAGTCACCAGAGAAATGTTAAAAATAGAATAATAGGTAATGATGGAATTCAAGTTCTGGAGAACATTTGAGTTAGTGTCTCCCACATCATTCTTCAATTACATAGCTTCATTATATGGTTGACCTCCCATATCATATAGACCAGACCAGTGCCTCTAAGACTTTAAAGTGCACATATGAACCACCTGACAAGTTAAAATGTAGAGTCTGATTCAGAAAGGTATGGGGATGGGAAGCACTGATACACTTATTATTTCTGAGACCACAGGTTGTATAGCAAAGGTAGTTCCATTAGCAGATTTTATTATTTATTTATTTATAATTTTTTCAAAGATTTTATTTATTTGAGAGACAGAGTGTGAGATAGAGAAAGAGAGAGCATGAGCAGGGGGAGGGAGAAGAAGGTTCCCTGCTGAGCAGGGAGCCCAACATGGCGCTCGATCCCAGGACCCTGAGATCATGACATGAGCCAAAGGTAGACGCTTAACCAACTGAGCCACTGGTGTCCCAGTGTGCAAATTTCAAAGAGCAAAAGAATCAACTGAGGTGCTTATTAAAAATTGAGATTTTGGAAGCCTATAAACAGAAATTATAATTTGGAGTGACACCAAGCATCTACACAGTTAACAAATACTTAAGGTACTTCTCAGGTGAGTGGTCTCAGGATCACACTTTGAAAATCACTGCACAGGAAATACAAGCTTCTTGAGGGCGATCCTATTTGCCTTTAGTTTCTCTTGCCTAGCAGACCTCCTGGAACTTAGTGGCTGCTAAATGTATATTTGTTTTATAAATGAAAGAAAAACATGAATAAATGAACCAGTACTTCACCTGAAATTTTAGAAAGAATGAGGACAGAAAGAAAAAAAAAAATTGCTGTCACACATGTGTGTAAAATATGTGGGTCTGCAAAGATTACCCGTAACAACTTTAGAAAATTTATTATTTATCTTCCCTTCATAATCTTCTAGTTCTCCAATATGGGTAAATAATAATATTCAGGAAGTACAAACTAAATGATAAAGAATAACCATTAAACATATGTAATCACACAAGGTTATTTTTAAATTGTCAACACACACTCCTCCATAGGTTGCTCACTACATTTCACTTGATTTGGGTTTAGCTACTGAGTTCTGATCTGTGATGGCAGACAAATGACTCTCCTGGAAGCTTAATCCACTTGGAAACAGAGAAGAATGGCTCTGGCTTCCACTGCTTCTCCCTCTCAAAAAACATTGCATTGTCTTCTTTCAGAGCTAGTTCAACCCTGAGGCCTGAAAAAGTGAGTGATGTGACATGGTTCATATTTTGCAGATTTGGGGCAACTCACAGATATATCTTTTTCTATATTTTAATGTGTTTCTACTCTAGAAGATGGGGGTTTCTTTAATTCTCCCTAAACTTGTAACAAGAAAACTTTACGTTGAAGCATTGAATTGTAAATGTATATAGATGATGGGTTAATGAGCACAAAATGCATTGAAAAAAATAAGTGGCAATGTAAAATGACAACAAAAAACCAACTGTGTTCAGATGCAGCATTAACTGAAGAGAATCTAGAAAATGCCAAGTGGTTTACACATTGAGACGTTAAGTTAGAAAATAAGAGCACACATCTCAACACCTCATGTTTCCTTTGTTAACCTTTAGAATTATGTGATAATTAAACACCACTTTTAAATATTTTAAAATTTTAACAGGAGACAATGATTTGACTAAAACTGCTGGCTTTTATCATAACAAAACCAGAATAATAATAAATAAAATAATAATTTCCTCTGTTACAACTTTCATGATTTTTCACCAAAGAGCATTATAGAGCTTAAATACATATATGTCTTTTCTTTTAAGGGGGCTCACTGATCTCTACCTTATAGGTGGAAAAGATAAGACAACATTAATATGACTTTTAGGAAGCATTGTGCACAAAGATACCAGAGAGGGGTAAAAACAGGAAAATAAATAAGTGATAAAAGGAATAGTTAATTTTATTAGATGCTAATCATGTACTATTTTAATACTAATTATTTATGTATATAAACTTACTAAAATCCCATGACAATCTTATGAGGTAGTTGCATCATTTTACAATTGAAAAAACAAGATGTAGAATTCAGTCTTCAGATACGATTCAGGCTTCCTACCACGTTTACACTTAGGGTATTAAAGGATGAAAAGGGAGGATGTGAAGTATAAAGGGAGTTTCTGCTATAATCACAGTTCAACACTGGGTTGGCTGAGGAGGTGAACTTTAAAGAGTTGTCTAATTTTATTCATTCCATAAATATTTTTTTGAGACTTGCTATGTGCTAAACACATGAATTGTTCTGAAAATCCAAAGTTAAACAAGACTGAATTTCCTCCTTGAAGATATATGGCATTTATAATTAATTATTGCTCAATTAGTATATAATAAAAATATAATATTGTAAAGATACAATATTATGGAAATGATCAATAAAGAGTTTGTGCTATAAAATTGGTTTCTAAAAATTTGCTTAGAAATCTGAGGAGCTGGAGCGCCTGGGTGGCACAGTGGTTAAGCATCTGCCTTCGGCTCAGGGCGTGATCCCGGCGTTATGGGATCGAGCCCCACATCAGGCTCTTCCACTATGAGCCTGCTTCTTCCTCTCCCACTCCCTCTGCTTGTGTTCCCTCTCTCGCTGGCTGTCTCTATCTCTGTCGAATAAATAAATAAAATCTTAAAAAAAAATAAAAAAAGAAATCTGAGGAGCTAACACTCCATTCTGCCTTATGGGGCTAAGAATGGAAGTAGATAGGGAGATAAATAGGGAAGGATTTATGTTTAAGTTTAGGATTAAAATTTAATCCTAAAAAAGAGAAAGCATGAATAAACGTATAAAAAGAACACAATGCATGAGGGCATGGAAAGGTTAATCTCAGGGTTGAGAAGCAATCCTGGCTAGTGCACACCATGAAATATATGAACTTATCACATGGAGTAACTGATCCCACTTAATTAAGCAAGATAATTCTGCAGGCAGTGGGAAAATATGATACAAATATAATATAAATGGTTAGAATTTAAAGTCAGGGAGACCAGTTCAGTCGTTTTCAAATCAACAGTGTGAAAGAATTGAAACAGTGGCATTGCAAAAGGAGGTTGAAATTCCAGGGACTGAGCAGTGATAGAGTTGTCATGATTGGAAATCAGTTAGATATAGCAGTAAGGAAGAGTGATAGAGTTAAAGGTAATATACATACCATTACTTCATAAATATAGAGAGCTTACAAGGTGCAGGGACTCAAACATTTTACAAGTTTTAACTCATTTAGGAAGGACTTGAATTTTGAACTTGGATAATTGAATGATGATTTCCATTTCACATGTAGAGAATAAAGGAGGTGGGGAGAATACTGAGGATAGATGTAGATAATGTGTTTGCTTTTGGGAATGTTTGAGAAGTCTACATACCCTTTGGGTGGTGATGTCTACCATGCTGTTGGTGACACTGATCCCACATTGAAGAGACAGATCAGGGTTGGAGATATAAATTTATATCTCTTCCTGTCCATGCATCAATGGTGCTTTGTAGAACAAGAAGACGGGGGAGTAAAGATTGGAATTCTCAGAACATAAATTCATAATAAGTAGAAGGAGAGAAGACAAAAAAACAAAGTTGAACTAGATGAAGTAGAAGGAAAATCAGGAGGAAAAAAGTAAAAAAGGAGGACGTTTAAAGAAAGATATTGTGGTAAAAATGCCAAGTTTTTCATTGAATGAAAGCAAAATGAAAGTGATTTCATTCAGTGAATGAAAGCAAAAATGAAAGCAAAAAATTTAGGAATTACGAACTGGGTGGTAAATTTTAGGAGTACATTTCAGTTGCATTAAGTATGATGAAGTGAATGAGAAGTTGGGACAGAGGCCAAGTGGACTGTTGCTTTGAGGATTTGACACAGCAGAAGGAGTTGGAGCTACAGTGTAAGGACCACGGTATTATTAAGGTTTTGAAAAAAAATGAAAATAAAAACTTTAACATGTAAACAGAGCAAAAAGAGCCACTGAAGATAGAGAAGCTAAAGGTACAAGGTAGTGACAGAAGGTCAGCTGGGTGCAGAGTGATTATTGATGGAGTGAAGTCTTGGGGGACGCCACAAAGTGAGAGAACAGGTTTATGTAACAAAGCAGTATCTCACTATAGCTTCAGTGTTTGGAATCAAACAGCTCGGTTTTAATCCTGACTCTCCCACTTATCATTTGTGTGAACCAACTAAACCTCTGTGTGCCTCGGCTTCATATGTGTCAAATGGAAAACTACCAGAACCACCCCCCCACAGTGTTCTTGGGAAGATCAAATGAGATAAAGCTTGTGACAATAGGACACACTACTACTGGGTAAGTATCCTTCAACAAGTAACTGTTATATTCAACAGAGAAGTGCAAGGAGCCATTGTGGAAAGGAAAAGAATCACTGGTCTTTGTGGTAAAGCAAGAAGGGAAAGGGGGACAAAAAAATTTGCAAAGGCTACCTAACAATGAACCCATATTCTAAATACACATGGAGTATTCTTTTATTCTTTTCATATTGTTTATAAAGTAACTTTTAAACATTCCATATCCCTAAGGAATATTAACACTCAGTTTTTCGTTGTTAAGTGAAATAAATATCTTTCTTCTAATTCAGAATAACACTAATCACAACGGCTTACTTTCAAAGTTTTTTAGTCTTTGTCTAGGTCATGATTCAAGGTACAGACATCAAGAATCATGATCAACTCCTTCTATTAACTACATAGAAATATATGATACTAAATTTCAGGTTTTTACTTCATCTCCCTGTCTGCAAAATGCAGTGATATAATCTGGGAATGATTTCTCTGCTTTGCATGGTCCTGATCTGCTGTATGGATACACTTGGCATTTTAATAGGAAAAAAAAAAGGCAATTTCAGAATGAATATGACTTGAAAAAGACTCTGCCCACTGCTAAGAAAAATGGATTCCAGGATATTTCCTTCTATTGTTAGCAAACACTGCCTATTTGTTTTATTTTTAACCACTTTATTCTCACTCTCATGACGACTACATTGAAGTCAGAGTAATTTGTTCTCTTATTTTGACTTTTCTTTTAGAGGGTTTTATAAGAAAATTATATATGATAGACTCAAGCTTTGCATTCTTCCATTATACTGAGCATTTATAAAGGAATAATTCAACAATAATACCTACCATTGTGGTTGTATATTATGTAGGTAAAGGGTAGTCTGTGTTTCAAAGTGATTTTTACAACTATTATCTTATGTAGTCCATGTGAGAGCAAAATACATTATGGCTATATTTCAGGTGAGAAATCTGACATGATGAAAGCAAAGAAAATTTCCCCTAAGTCAGATAGCAAGGTTAAAAATGTTAAACTGTTAAAACCTGCATTGTTCACATTGTAAAAAGCTATTCTTCAGCTATTTTTGAGAGCTTTTGTAAAGATTTACTCTCCCATGAAATCACTGAAGAAAAGGGTAAACAGAACAAATTCTCACTTTTTCTATTTGTTTCTTTCATCAGCATTCTAACATCTATGAAACTGCTTATGTTTAATATACAATCTGCATGCAGAAGAATGACTTCAATTTAGAGAAAGCAGTGATTCAATGATCAAGGAACTTTCCTGTGCTTATTTTCTTAAAGGTGAACAGAGGTGAAAAAAACGTTAACTAATTGGATTTCCAATGCATCCTGATTGGACATAAACCAAGCAAAATTGTAGTCATCTTCTGTGATAAGCCATCCAGACAGCCTGTAAGACACATTAGCTATCAGTAAAGGTAGAGCAATCAGTGCCATGATGTCACTCAGAGGTTTTCCAGAGTTTGAATCTCATCAAGCTAGTCCAGGCTCTTTTCCCCTGTCTCCAAATATACTTCAAATTGAGAGGAGACATCATTCTCCCTGAGTAATTCTTCTAAGATCTTGGGAAATATTATTTTAGAGGAAAAGAACTTATATGAGACATTTTGGGACTTTTGAGTATATAAGAAACCTTTTGTATGGTGTTTAGAATGCTTCCAAGTGAGAAAATCTGAGTGAAAAAAGTGGCAACTTATGCTAAAAAAGCCTCTAACCAGGGCCAACGTGTCAAAAAATTTTCAATGACAGTGGAATCTCAAGAGTTGTGAGGCTATGTTCTGAAATGGTATCCTGATGAAATATTAGAGAATAATTCCTTACATTATATACTGACTCTCATTTTTGGAAAAATATATTCTTAAGTAAACCCTGCCCTCAGGAGGTAAAATGTGATCAAAGGTCAACATGCAATTTCAAAATTCAGATATCCACTTCAGGATAGGATCGAGTAAGAGGGAACAGATTTACCATCACGCTTGAAGCAACTAAAAACAGAAACCAAAACCAAACCAAACCAACCAAACCAAACCAAACCAAAAACAAAAACAGGAAACCAGGCAAAATACATGAAACAACGGTTGCTGAGAAACTGAATGTCAGGCAGTGAAGGATAGTGATTCTGAGAGATGGCAAGTAAATTAAATTAGCTCTAAGAAATCTGCTAGAGAGCTTCCAAGACATGGTACAGAGAGGACAAATTAGGGAGAACTCTGAGGTCTCCACGAGCAGAAAAATAGTTGGTGGGGGTCGTGGAAGGCCAAGGCTTCATGAGCTTGTGTGAGAGTACCGTAGGGATGAGATCTGCATAAACAGAGCACACCTGCAGAGTCCCTTAAGTTTTCAGCTAAAGAAACTACCTGAGTCAGGGAAAGAACCACTCCTCATGCTATACAGGGCTTTGGGTGGAATACTCAGAGGAGTTTTTCTTATTAGTGGGACGAACTTAGACCTAGACTGAACGCTGTTTTGACCTGCTAAACAAAGCTTAAAATCAAGATGCAAAGGAAACAAACTACTTCCAAATAACTTTAACTGAATGTCAGGACAAAGCTCAATCACTTTTAGATACATGCAAAAATATCCAGAAATCCAAAAAGATAAAATTCACAATCTCTGGCATCTAATTAAAAAAAAAAAATTCACAGGTGCCTGGGTGGCTCAGTCAACTGAGCATCTGACTCTTGATTTTGCCTCAGGATCACGCGATTGTGAGATGGAGCACTGTGCTGGGCTCCATGCTCAGCGTGGAGTCAGCTTGAGATTCTCTCTCCCTCTGCCTCTGCCCATGCCCCTGCTCTCTCTCTCCCAAATAAATTAAAACTTAAAAAAAAAAAAATCAGACATCCAAAGAAGCAGGGAAATATGACTCATAATGAGGAGAAAAATCCATTGAAATCTTCCCAGAAATAACACCAGGATAGAACAGTGTACAAGGGTACGAAAACAATTTTTTTGAGTTAAAAAATACTGCATCGGATCAACAGATCAGCATTACAGAAAAACAGATTAGTGAACATAAAGACAAATAGATACTATGCAAAATGAAATGGAGGGAGAAAAAGCTTAGAAAAAAACGAACAAAGCATCAGTGAACTGTGTGACAACTTCAGGTTGCCAAATATGCATGTAATGTGAGACCTTCAAGAAAGAAGGGTAGGAACAGAAAAAAATACTTAAAGAAATTAATGGCCAAAATTTTTCTAAATTTGATGAAAACTATAAAACCATAGATCCAAGGGGTTGAAAGTACTTAAAACCACAAGACAAATGAAGGAATCTGTACCAAGTGGTGTTACAATCAAATGACTTAAAAACACTGATAAACGGTTTCACAAACAGAAGTAAAGATATTCCATACTCATGGATGGGAAGAACATATATTGTTAACACGTCCATACTATCTAAAGCAATCTACAGATTTAATGCAATTCCTATGAAAACACCAACAGCATTTTTCACAGAACTAGGACAAATAGTCCTAAAATACCACAAAGACACCAAATAACAAAAGCAATTTAAAAAAAAATAAAAACAAAATTGGAGATATCACCATCTCAGATTTCAAGATACACTACAAAGCTGTAGAAATCAAAACAGTATGGCACTGGCGCAAAAATAGACACATAGATCAATAGAACAGAATAGAAAGCCCAGAAATAAACTCACAATTATATGGTCAATTAATCTTTGACAAAGGAGGCAAGAATATCCAATGGGATCAGTCTCTTAAACAAATGGTATTCAGAAAACTGGACAGCTACATGCAAAAGAACGAAACTGGACCACTTTCTTACACTGTACAAAAAATAAACTCAAAATGGATTAAGGACCTAAAAGAACTAAAACCATAAAAATCCTAGAAAAGAGCACAGGCAGTAATATCTCTGACATTGGCCGTAGCAATATTTTTCTAGATATATCTCCTGAGGCAAGGGAAACAAAAGCAAAAAACAAAAACAAAAACAAAAACAAAACTATTGACACTGCATCAAAATAAGAATCTTGTGCACAGCAAAGGAAATAATCAACATAACTAAAAGACAAGGTATGGAATTGGAGAAGATATTTGCAAATGACATATATGATAAAGATATAATATCCAAATACATAAAGAACTTAGACAACTCAATACCAAAAAAATAAGCTTTATCCAATTAAAAATGGGCAGAAGACATGAACAGACATTTCTCCAAAGAAAACATACAGATGGCCAAGGGACACATGAAAAGACATTCAACATCACTCATCATCACAGAAATGCAAATCAAAACCACAATGACATATCACCTCACAACTGTCAGAATGGCTAGTATCAAAGAGACAAGAAATAATAAGTGTTGACAAGGATGTTGATAAAAGGGAACCCTTGTACATCATTATTAGGAATGTAAACTGATGTAGCCACTGTGGAAAACGGTTTGAAAGTTCCTCAAATAATTAAAAATAGAATTACCATAAGATCCAGTAATCTCCTAATTTACACAAAGATTATGAAAACACTAATTTAAGAAGATATATGTACCCCCATGTTCATTGCAACATTATTTACAATAACCAAATTATTGTAGCAGCCCAATGTCCAATGTGTGTGTGTGTGTGTGTGTGTATAAAACATATATTATTATTCAGGTATAGAAAGGAATGAAATATTGTCATTTGAAGCAACACAAGTGGATCAAGAGAATGTAAACCTAAGTGAAATAAGTCAAAGACAAATACCATATGATTTCACTCATATGTGGAATTTAAGAAACAAAACAAACAAACAAAAAGAGACAAGCCAAAAAACAGACTCTCAAATACAGAGAACAGATGGGTGAAATAGGTGAAGTGAATTAAGCCTGCATTTATCATAATGAGCACTGAGTAATGTGCAGAATTTCTATACTGCACACCTGAAACTAATATAACATTGTATGTTAACTATGTCGTAATAAAAAAATTGATAAATATAAAATCCTAAAAGCAACCGGAATAAAACAATACACTACATAGAAAGGAACAATAATGACAGCCAATCTCTCAGCAGAAACAATGTAAGTCAGAAGGCAATTTAGTAAAGTTTTTAAAGTATTGGGGAAAAAAAAAACCCAAGAAAACAAAACTGTCAACCTGGAATTTAGATTGAGTTAAAATGTTTTTCAAAATTTAGAGTGAAATAAAAAGAATTTTTAACACATATCAAAGCTGAATTTAATAACAAGCAGACTTGTACTACAAGGAATATTAGAGGAAGCTCTTCAGGCAGAAGGAAAGTGATGTGGAAACCTGGATCTGCCCAAAAGAATGGAAAACACCAAAAAGTGAGCAAACAGAAAGACTTATTTCTCACACTATTTAATTCTCTGTAAAAGGCAGCTGTTTAAACTATAGTAATAAAAATATATTGAAGAATTTAAAATATTGTTGAAATAAAACATATGACAACACAAGCACAAAGACTTGGGATGGCAGAAATGGAAGTAACCTTAGGAAGATTTGCATACTACATGTAAACAGGTTTATCACTTGAATTAAATTAAAGATGTATGAATACTATAAATCTTAAAGCAATCACAAAAAATAACAACAAACCAGAGTTGCAGCATATAAGTCAAAAAAGGAGATAAAATTTGAATCATTAAAAAATAATTTAACATAAATGGAGAAGAGGGAAATAGGAAAAAAGAAAAATAGAAAAAATAGAAAGCAAATAGAAAGCATGTTAATATTCACATCATTTCACGTAAATGGCCTAAAAATGCCAACTGAAGATAGGAGATTATCAGATCAGGTTAAAACCAAAACTCTACTGTATACTGTCTACAAGAAACTCACTTGAAATATAAATATGCAAGTTAGTTAAAAGTAAGATAATAAAATAAGATGTATCATGCTAATACTAAACCAAAAAGAGTAAGTCAATTTCCTAGGAGGACATAACAGTTTTGAATTTTTATACGCCTGATAATGAAGCAAAATACATGAAGCAAATTGGTAGAACTGTAATGAAAAATAGACAAATCCTTGATGATAATCGGAAATTTCAAGATTCTTCACTCAATAAACGACAAAGAAAAAATCAAGAAGGACATACGAGATGTAACACTGTCAATTAACTTGACCTAATTGGCATTTACGGAACACAGTACAAAAGCAGAAAGTGCATTCTTTTCAAGTGCGCACCAAACATGTATCAAGATAGACCATATTCTGAGCTGCAAAACATGTCTCAATAAATCTAATATGTTTAAAACCATACAATGCATATTCTCTGGCCACAATAGGATTAAAACAGAACATATGTAAAAGTCTCCAAATATTTGAAATGAAATAAAATACGTCTAAACAAGCTGTTTATCAAAGAATCAAAGGAAAATTTGAAAGAATCTTGAACTGACTGGAAATGAAAGTACAACATAGCCCGTATTTGTCTCGGGAGGCAGTACCTTAATTATCCACCTTGTAATGGCCATCTCTATAGCCTCCTCTCCATTCATTCCCTTTCTCTCCGTCAATTTTTCAGATATTGCCTCTCCTGTCTGGCTACACCTGCTTATAGTAGTAGAAGGCGTGTGTTCGGAACACTGAGGGGTTGGGAAAAATAAAAGGATTTGGCCAGGCCAAGTTTATTGCTATGAATTCACTAAACATACATTAATGGATTTTTCATTGACTAAATGATGGATATTTGAGCTTCTATTGCAAAAGTATCTCAATGCAGTTTACAGGAATGATATGCATCTCATTTTCAATTCCTATCACAGCATTTGAGCCCTTTAGACTTATTTTAATTATGCAGAATGATTTGTATTGGTGATCGTGTTCTACAGATAACAGTATATATCAATTTGACCTTTTAATTTTCCATTCACTCACATAGATACTAAAGAATGATAATGCTTTGTAATTGACACCTGGGCATTGGCACATCTGTTTTTATTCTCGGCAATGAAAAATGCATCATTTGTGTTTAAACCATACCCATATTTTTAAAGAAATTTCCCTCTGATTTACATGATTAACTTATTTAGTGAGGCAGAAAAAAGGTCTCATGCATTGTGCTTAGTTACAAACAATGTGTGACTGGATAAATAGCAATTGCACATCAGTCCGCCTGACTTCCTGTTAGTATCTACCGGCAGGAATACATTAAAAGTCGATGCTGTTGCTACATTCATATGTACACATTTTCACAGTGTGTCACCATCTATTACAAGCTTGAGGCTTAGCTTTCTGCATTACCTTTACTTGACTGACCATAGAATTTTTAAAATAGATTTATAAAAATCATAAAGTTGTATGCTTGTAGAAACCAACTATGAGTGGCCAAATGATCAAGAAAAACACAAAAATATTCAACTACATTTTATTTTAACAAAATGAAGAAGGTGACAAACTGAAGACAGATCAACGGGAAAGTTTTAGAAGACCTACCATCCACTATCAGAGTACCTACCACACTACATTTTAAATATCTATCTTATTTTCTTTAAAATAAAGTTCCTGGAGGACCAAAAATGATCTCGCTGAGCTTTACACCCTCAGTGCATAGCACAGTCCCATACTTATAGTAAGGGTTAAGAAAATATTTGTTGGATTGATGAATAATCTAATAATACATATTAATAATGTAATACTGTTATAAAAATAAAATAAGCCAAGTATATAACTTTGGGAGGATTGTTATTAAATTCTGTTTCAAGTTTGCATATTAATTCCTACATATATGAGAAAATGTTGGTGAATATCTGCATGAATATAAAATGTTTCTTTCTTTCCCGGTAATTTATGGCAGTTTTGAGAATTACGTATGCTTTGAAATTTATTTGTGAGTTATTCATGCTACATAAATGATGTAATTGTTCTAAAACTCTGTATATCCTTATGTTAAATATTTAACTTACAAATTAAAAATTTCACATAATTCACTTCATAATGACATTAAAATTTTTTTTCAAAAAAGTCAAAATGTCAAAATCTAACATAAGTTATTTAGCTGTTGAAGGTTAGCATTGACAATGACAAAAGGTAGATCATGAGTATAAACAGAAATAACATTTTTATTGATAATACAAAGGATGTTAATTTAGCTATATAGAAAACGTTGGAGCAGGACAAACAAATGGACCTCAAAGTTTATTTGATAGGTTCTTCTTACTTTCTTACTCCACAGGAGCCACAGATGTCAAAAAACCAAGGTCTGAAGATGTTATTCATTTTCTCAGCTCTGAAAAAATGGATGTTAGAGAACACGGTCATGCATGAATTATTTCCTTCTTGTCTAATGCCATGATTTGCTTGGTGCTGAAATTACTCATAAGACTGAATATGTTTAGAAGAATCTGGGGTATTTTCAGGTGTGAGGGTTTTAGGGATTTTTTCTTTTTTAATGCTTATAGGAACATTCAACATATGGGTGGGACATTAAATTATTTTGCCTCAACATTAAGATTATTTAAATATATACCAAAGATACTGTTTTAGAGTGCTATTGTGTGTTTAAGAACTGCTATAATAGTATATTTTATAACCATGGTAGGAACAAACAGAAATGAAAAGCTACTTACGGAGCAAGTGGTAAACACACATCGAATGGGTTTTATGAGCAACAGAGTAGGTTATAACCATCCGAGGCTATTTACTGTAATGACAAAAAGCTATTATAAAAGATGCAAATTTATTCTTAACTACAGGTACTGAAAAATCTTCTGAAAGAATTAACCAGGTTTGTTTTTCTTTTCCACATTACGTAACATTTATTTTGGAAGACTTTTTTTTTCCTGGAGTTCTTAACTCCAGTAAAGAAAAATGTTGATGGCAAAAATTCTCAACTCTAGGACTTATGACTCCTAATTAGTATGTTTGTGTATGTGTTTGTTTATTTTTCTTTTATTTCAAGCAGTCCTAGATGTTTAACAAACACTAATTTGAAACTTGATGAATTATATGTTTAAATTGTATGCTCTTACTTTTCTATAAATTATTTTAGGTCACTTTTTTTTTTAACAGTATATAAATATAATTAATTTGTAAAAATAAGAAAAAAACGAATTAAAAAGGGATTCAACACTAGATTCTTGTCTAGATGAGACTGAAAGTTTAGAAAACACAAATGGGAAGACCATAAAATACACTAGGTTAAATGTAACTGAGCTGGAAATTTGGCTGAATTTAGGAACGACAGAGAGGGAAAAGGAAACTGATGAATTAAAAAAAATTCCCATTCAAAATAACAACAGGAAAAAGACATACACACATCCTATTTCCACAGGGAAAATTGGATTGAATAGTAGGATGAATAAGAAAAACTTTGTAACAGATACTCTCTTGGTCACTCCTTTGCCGCACTAAAACAAAGCCAGGGGTTTGGGGGGCACAATAGCTCTGGGGGCATATGTAAGTAGAGGGTGGAGGACAAAACAATAAATCCTATAACTCCTCCCCAGATTTTTAAAATTATTGAGGTATAACATACAAACCATAAATGTGCCCATTTTAAACATACAATTTGATGAGTTTTGCTAAATATATGCATCCATGCAACTTCTACCACAGTCAAAGAATATTTCTATCACCCCCAAGACTTTTCTTAGTCTTCTTTCCAATTCATACTTCTGCCTCCAGCAAGTTCTCCCATTTTAAACTTTGTTTTTGTATTTTATTAGATTTTTAAACCAAAAAGTAACATACGCTTTTGAAATTGGGATATATAATATTATTGAATTTTCAAAATGTTAACATTTCCTCTAACATTCTACTCCTACTCTTATGTAAACCCACTGAGGTAACCCACTCAGAAGTTTGATATGCATAACTTCACAAAACTACCTATTTTTGTATTTACTTAAATGCTTATCATATACTGAAAATTTGTATTTCTTTAAATGTTATTTTACCATTTTCATTGCTCTGCAACTTGCTTTTATTCTTTCACTTTTCCATTTCTCTTAATTGCACACCATGGGCATCTCTCCAGGTTCATACTCATACAACTCATTCCCTTAAATAGATGTTTGTCAACTTTTTATCATTGATGAAATATGCTTGATTTTAGATTTTTGCCTTCAAACAATACTGCAGCAGATGTCTTTCTATATAACATGATTTATTTTTGTATTGTTATGGAATAGATCTCCCCAATTGGAACTGCTGGTAAAATACTCTGTACATTTTAATTACAACTGACATTGCTAGGTTATAGCAATTTGCATTTCTGCCTAAAGGTAGAATAAACTTTGAACTCTAAGTATGAAAAATCTTATGGTATCTCTTTACTTCCACATATTTAATTTAAATAAAAAATTACAATAAATGTAAGAAAATCCAAACACAACTCTGACTTCCCATGATGATAACATTGTACATCTTTTAAAATGTTACAACAGAATCTTTAAATAAAATTTTGAAACTTCTGCTTCTTTTAGAAATATTATAGCACTTTCCCCACCTGCTTTTGGTGTAATTTTCTTACTAGAACTAGATATCAATCTTTAAAAATATTTGACAATCTGAAGGATGAAAAAAAAAAGCGTCTCATATTTGTTTCAATTTACAGATTTCTGACTGCCAGGTAATTTGAGAATCTTCTCATAAATATATCAGCCATTTTATTTACTAACTTGTGAGTCTGTTCTTTAAAAATAAATTTCAGAAGCCATATACATATCACAGGAAGCTAATAGTTGAATGGGACTTCTCTGCTGTTGTCTCATATGATCCTATCACAAGTCTGTGCATGCAGTTAGACATTATTGTTTGGCAAATGAGAATACCAAAACTCAACATTTACCAAATTTGGTCAGACTTACACTGTTAATTGTCATTCTGTGCCCAGAGTTCATGTCCCATGAATCTTGGGCTATTGAACAAATACAGCCTGACTTCTAGCTCTGAGCCAGGCAAGGTTAGACACCGGGTCAACAGAGAGGAACAGGAACGATTGTCTGCGGTTAAGGATTTCACAGTCTCAGATCATATCATGCTTTCTAAAACATGCTTCCTCTCCTAATCTTGGCTGTCAAATTTTCTGGTTTTAAAGTAGCCCTTCAGGGTTCTTCCTACCCATGGAAATGGTGTTGCATACTGGGAGAGAGGAGAAAAGCAGCCTTTATTGCTAGACTCTTCTTTTCCCCCTGGGGAACCCTTATATATATCAAACAGAAAGGAACTGGAGGTTAAGTATAGCTGGTGGGTGTCTCACAAAATTGCAAAGCAGGGAGGATAAACTTATCTTTGTCATTCTTTCCCTACTTCTATGTGCTGGGGGCACCAGGATTCCATCTCAAAGTAGAAAGGCATTCTTTATGTCTTTATGTTTTTAATGTCTGGCTTTCTTAACATCTATTTGTCTGTTGCAAAGTGGGATATCTGTTGTTTGGTAGTTGTTAGCCCACTCATTGTTAAGACTCTTATCGTGTGCTGGGTCCTGTGCCAGACAAAGGGAATGCAAAAAACAAAATAAGGTTTGTTTTTTCTTTTGTTTTGCTTTTCCCCCACAAGGAGAAAGGAGAGAGAGCGAAGTAATTAGACATCCTCTGAAATGGGAGAAAACTCTACACCAGGTGGTACAGGAATAGCCTTGGAGTTCATGTGCCACGGGGGTTTCTTGGAGAAGGTGACACCTGTGTTGAGTGTTGAAACCAAAACAAAATGCCATAGAAACGGCATCTCAAGATGGAGGAGTAGATAAAGCAGAGAAACTGGCACGGACAAAGGTGTCAAGATAGGGGCAAGAGGTATGCAAAGAAACAGCATACTTTTCAAGTGGAGGTAGAGCCAAGTATGAGAAAATGGTGGCCAGAGCCATATCCTCAGAGGTGTTGCAGGAACTTGTTTTTATTAAACAGGCCAAAGGAAACTCCAGTTGGAAGTTAACCAGAGAAGTGAGTGATGAGATTTGGCTAAGGAAATCTCATTCTAGTTGTAAAATGAGGAATTGATTGGAGGAGAGTGCAATCCAGAAGAACTCACAGGGACTCTTGGAAGCAATATGGGAGAGAGAGAATGAAAGCCCCAAGAAGTGGCAGCGGCTATGTGGTTGAAACCTGCCTCTCTCTCACTCCCCAAAACTACATATCTGTTCACTCAAGGTTTTTTTCTACTCAATCACTCACCCACGCATTCATTCACTTATTCAACTAATATTTTGCTCCTTTTATAAACATTGAGGGTACTGCAGTAAGCAAAACAAAGTCTGTTCTCTCTCAAGTACAATTTCCCCACACTTAATGAAATGTCTGCTTCAGTACTTGGTTATTGAGGACAATTTCCTCTTTTTAGCACCCAAAGGAAAACATGACTTTTGGTGACATTTCAAGCACTAAGACAAAGGATGAGATATTATGAATCAAAAAAAAAAAAAAAAGCCACTTCAATCTCTTGAAGTTATATCACACATTTGCTTTCTTGCTTGTAACATTTTGTGTACTATTATAGTTTCAACATTTATTGACAATCTGTTTTCAATCTATTTTCAAAACACTATCTTAAATATTTTATATGCATGTTCTCAATTAATCCTTGTAACATAATAAATTCAGAATTGTGATAGCCAGAATAATGACCCCTCAAAAGATGTCTCCATCTTAATCCTCAGAACCTATGAATATGTTATATTCTGTGAAGGAAGGGACTTGGCAGATCTAATTAAGTTAAAATCTTAAGGTAGGGAGATTATCCTGGGTTATTCAGGTAGGCCCAGTGTAATCACATGAACCCTGAAAAGTGCAGAACTTTTCTTGGTTGTGGTCAGTGAAGCAGAAATGACAACAGAAGAAAGGTCTGAGAAATGGCAGTTCCGCAAGGACTCCTGTTGCTGGTTCCAAGATATAGGGGTAGGACCAGACAGAGGTCTCTATGAACTTTTTGAGCTGACACCTAGCAAGGAAACAGAGAATTTAGTTCTAACCTGCGTGGAATGGAATCCTTCCAGGAACCTGGGTGAATAGGAAACAGGGTCTGCTCTAGAGCCTCCAGAACGAGAGGCAGTCTTGCCAGAATGTTGGTTTTGGTCTGGGGAGACCTGTACCAGACTCCTGACCTACAGAACATCCGCTGTTGATCAAGTCACTAGATTTGTGGTAATTGTTTTACAGCAGTAATAGGAAACTCATACAAGGATTAAGATGTGTTGGTTTTTTGTTGTTTTTTTTTTTTTTTTCATAGATGAGAAGACTGTAGTCTAGTAATTTTTGTTCCCATTTGAGGCAGTTAAGTGACTGAGCTAGCATTTGAACCTAGCATATTCTAGTTTTGGTGCCCCTACCATTTCTTCTATCGTAAGTCTTGGGTGGTTTAAGCATTAGGTTACCTGTATTAAATAACTGTCATCTTAGAAAGTGTGTTCTGAGAAATTAATTTGTAGACATTTTGTTCTATGAAAAAATGACACTGATGTGTTTCATAGAGATAAGACAATTTTGAGCTCAAACTTAATTTCCAGACCCTAGATGTGGGAACCAAGAAAGAACACTTAGTGCCTGGGGGGGGGGGGAAGTTATAGGAAGATTGGTTTATTAAAAGTTTTACTGAAAGATTTCCCTTTGTACAGAAAAGAAAATTGAAGCCTAAGTTTTAAGTAACTTGTTCATGATCAATAAACAATTTGGTAGAGCTGGGTTTAGAATTCAAGTTCATTATAAAGCAGAGAAGTTTTCCCTTAAGAAGAGATGAGAAGATTGGGGTGCCTGGGTGGCACAGCGGTTAAGCGTCTGCCTTCGGCTCAGGGCGTGATCCTGGCGTTCCAGGATCAAGTCCCACATCGGGCTCCTGCATTATGAGCCTGCTTCTTCCTCTCCCACTCCCCCTGCTTGTGCTCCCTCTCTTGCTGGCTGTCTCTATCTCTGTCAAATAAATAAATAAAATCTTAAAAAAAAAAAAAAAGAAGAGATGAGAAGATGGGAGATGTACAGGAGATGTGGGTGTTGGACTGGGAACCAGTGAGCTGTGGGGAGTATGTGGAATTCTGCCTGTCACTGGGTACACATCCATATGTCTACCCAAATTATAAAATGAATACCTGTTTTATAAAGAATTGATAGAATATGAATAATTATACAATACAGAATTATAAAAAGTATGAATATGAGCCCTAACCTACTGTTTTTTGTTTGTGCCCTTTAAATCACTCTCCATCCCTTTTCCCTTAGTTCTGTGCCCTAGGAAGGTGACCCTTTGGCTTTCTGATCCACTGGCTTCTGATTGATTTTAGCCAATGGGCGGAATGGGTAGGAATTAGGAGGATGGGAGGAGGCAGAGATCAGCATGGGCTGGGTCCCTCTGAGGATCCTCTCCATGCAGCTTCCCTCTCTGAATTCCTTGCTCTATTTCTGCTTCCCCAGGCCTAGATGTAATAACTCCTTGTTCCTCCTAGCCCCAGGGTGCTGCACTGTCCCTTGTTGGTACTGCCTTTTTGTTTTGTTTTACTTGCAGCTAAAAGAATGCTGCCCAATACAGCAAGAGATTCCATTAAACCCAGAAATTAATATATTCTTGATGTAAGGGTCTGAATCAATATATCAAGATCTACTGTGAAGAATCAGAAAATTGAGTTGTTAGTGTTCAGAGAAATAAACCATCAAAAATGCAAATGGAGTTAAATTGAAAGTCTTAGGTTGTTTAATATATCTATTCATTTTTTGACCTAACAATATTAATATTAGAATAGCATGTATGTGAAAGAGAAGTATTAACTAGAGAGTAACCTGAAAATACCATGGATCTATCTAATGGAGCACAATGAAATACTACACTGTAGCGTTATGTCCTAGCAACTAGTCCATGTCCATGTAAAATGCTGTACTATTTTTAAGAAAACTGGAAAGTATGTCTTTTGATGACCATTAGTTTAGGATTGTCTTGCGATCCACCATTACAGATATTGGCAAGCAATGTTCTTAATCCAATTAGATGTTCTTATATCCAACTAGATGTTAGCAATGGAGGGAGAAGGCCATAATTTAGCAGAGCCCTGGTGATAGTCTAGAGAAATTCTTTCCTTGGTCAAGGCAACTGACTGCTTAGTTTTCTTGTGTTAGACAGTTATAATGGTGTCAGTTCTTATTACTGTCTTAAAATTTTCTTGCACAGCTCAAAAGAGAAAAAATGCATGATACTACCTCAAAGCTAGGTGTTCTTAAAGTAAGACAGCAGCTTTTGGGTTGGATTATGAATCTGCGCACTGCCTTATACAAGCACCATACGGCTGTATCTCAGTTGGAGTCATATTATGAGTCTACAAAGAACTGCTCAGGTTGGGGTAGCCTTTGGCTGCGAGGCTCTCAAGTCTATTCCATGAAAACCTGTGAGGCAGGGAGATCTCAGACTGAGTCCTATTTGTGGTTTTCAAGGTAGGCCTTGTCAACCATACAAGTCATAAATAGTAATTTTCAAATTAAAGACTTGATAAACACATGCATGTGGTTCCTTTCCAGAGCCAGGACTTGACCAAACTGCCAAATTCAGTTAGCTTACAGCAAATATAGAAACAGTTTCAGTCTGATTGTGCCAAATATGAGAAATTAATAAAGTTGCTTCAGGTCGCTCTTCCTATGTCATATTTTTGGTTTGGATCAGTGTTATAGTTCTTTTCTGTAAACTCACATAAATTAGTTGTTGCAAACCCACTCAAAACTGCAAATTTTATTTGTGAGTGATTATTGTTCCTATTAGAGAAAAGAAGCAAGCCATGACACAGCAAAGAACCCCGATATTTAAAATCATTCAACATGGGCTGCTGGGTGGCTCAGATGGTTAAGCATCTGCGTTTGGCTCAGGTCATGATCTCCAGGTCCTGGGATCCGGCTCCCAGCTCAGCAGGGAGTCTGCTTCTCCTTCTCCCTCTGCCTCTTCCCCTGCTTGTACTCTCTCTCTATCAAATAAATAAAATAAAATCATTCAACAGGAAGATACCAAATTCAAGATTATTTGCCCTTGAGAATAATAGAAACAGACAAGGATTGTATATGACTTTCCCTTTTCTCTCCAGATCTCCTCCCTCATGGAAATAGAAGCGCTTCCTTCCATCTCACCATTCCTCTTTCCAGAAGTTCAGATTCATTTAGCCAACGCTGTTTTTCTACTCACTTCTTTTGTTTTCAATTTTACCAATTCTTGTTTCTTTTGTAAAATATATATAAATTATATAATGTATATGTTATTGTTATTGTTATAATTGTTACAATTTTTCATAGGTTAAGTTTCTCAGAAATGTTCCCATCTATGACTTCATCTGTGAGCGCTGACATCTTTTTGCAATATTTAAATTTCTTAAGAACTATTTAATGATTACATTGACTGGGAGAAGCGAAGTTACCCTTTTATATAGGAGTAACAAAAATTATCGTTCTACCTATAGTTTTTTCTAATATAAACTAGTAGTACATATTATACCCAGTGACTCCCTTAGGAAATTTGTGTGAAATAAGATTTGTTACTACAAACCAAAATATTATTAAGGCAGTATACATCTAGAAAATTTCAGTTTGGAAAAGGATCTGCCCAATTGATCTGCCCAGTTGTTCTGATAATCGGAACACTTAAACCTATCTCTTCCAAACAGAGAGTTGTGGGCTTAAGGAATCAATATTGCTTAAAATACAAATCCAGTAAAAAAAAAAAAAAAGAAAGAAAAAGAAAAAGAAAAAGAAAAAAAAAAACCCTGGTGTGTTTTAAATTAGAGATATTAAAAACTGCCTTTGACTTCTATTCTATGTAATTTCTATTTTCTGGTAACTAAGTTAAAAAAGAAGAAAAAACATTAAAAAAGAGTGAATGTCTGAGCTTATATTTGCATGTGTTTTGTCCCTCAATCATCTTTTAAATGGATGTACTCCCCACCTTCTTAGGCAATTTATAATGTCATTATTATATCTATATACTACAGTTTATGACAAAGAAAGTAGAATATGATTTACAGGTAGGGAGATCAAAGAATATTTCAGAAGTGAGGGGATATGATTTAACTGAAGAGTGACAGATGATTACACCTTGCCTCAAGCCACCTGTGATATTAAAAATAAATTAAATCCCTGGAAGAAAAGCAAAGCCATTCAGTTTCCACACCCGTCCGTAAGCTTGATGTTTATTACTTTTGCACTAGCAGCTTAGAGAAATATCCTTACATAGATTGATTCTTTCAAAGCTTGAAAGAGAAGTCCTTTGTGAGGGGGGTCAGAGCAATCTTTCCAAATAGCTGAATCCTAGAATTCCTAATCTTTCTACATTCATATCTTAAGGGTATGACTTTCATTATTTATATAAAAGTGACAGATTTACCTATTTGGTTTTTCCTGCCAGACTTGCAAATTTATACATAATTTTATTTTAAAAATGTATATGAGAAACAGTACCTTATCAGGTACATGAAATGGGAGAGATAATTTATACATGCAGTTTACACTGAAAATGGACAGAGCCTGGTATGTTCACTAGAGGAAGGATGGAAAAAGGACACTGATAATGTTTTCAAGGTTTGTCTCCTCCTCCTCCTCCCCCTAAACAGGCACAATTCTTACAATTGGTTTTAGAGAAATGCAGAACATTACATGAAGACCACCGAGGGAAAAAAATATATAATTTTGACTCCCTTGACAATCTTCAGATTGGCTATAGAGTTATGTAAATTAGTCATGTGCATATGTTGATTACTTTAGGGAGATAACACAATTATCTTTCCAATATCTTTATTTTTGTTTAGATTCTCTTTAAGCAGGAGACTAAATTTTAATTTACCTATTAGAAAGAATATATAGGATTCACTTCCTTTGGGAAAGGGAAAATAATGGCATTAATAAGTTCAATTCAATCAAAACATATTAGGTCAATTATGTATGAAAGAAACAGAGTTACTCAAGGCATACAGTCCTCACTCCCTAGTAGCTCAAAGGGTGGAGTCAGAGTAATCATATTGTTTATTGATTGCTACAGTAATGCTGTATAGCAAACACATCTGCTGGTCAGCTGGTTATCAGCTGGTCCAAGATGGCCATGGTGGAGATAACCGGGACAATATGGTTCCGCTCCAGGTGTCTTTCACCCTCCAGCAGACTAGCCTAGTCATGTTCTCATGTCATCTCTTGTCAAAAGGCAAAAACAAATAAGCTTCAGTGTGCAAGCGCATTTCAAACCTCTGCTTGCATCATACGTGCCAACATGCTATTGGCGAAAGTGATTCACATGGTTGAACTCAGAGTCAAAGCGGGCTGATACCACAAAGCAACGTTGCAAAAGGAAACAGGGAGGGATAATGAATTTCAATCTAAGAGTTTTTCAATCTAATATAAAAGTTGTACACAGAAATAAATCCATTGTGGTAAGTACAATATTAGAGTTGATAAGGTAGACAATAGATGCAATTCAATTTGTAAAACTGTTCTGTCATTGGAAGAGTTTTCCTGGAGCAGGTGATCTCAGAGGAACTGAGACATAAAGAAAAATCGCTGTTTGTTAAAGAGAAAAGGACATTTCAGGTATTGTGAATGTATTGAAAGTGAATATATGTAAAGAATATAATGACTGAGTGGAACTAAAGGACAGCGTATGGTAGTCTGAAGTGCAGATATGGATGGCAACGACAGCTTGAGTGTTGAGGATCTGAGTTACAGAAAACTGGGAGTCACCGTCTGGAGAGAGGACATGCCATGACGGATAATTCTCAGTAGAGCAGGTTTTAATAAGGTGGGGAAAAGTGGTGAAGTGAGGTACAGAGGGCACTGATTATATGAAAGGGGAGGGACGGACGTAAAAAGGCAGCCATGGAAGTACCCAATATAAATTATACTGCTGCACAGTTTTTTTGAGACTTAGTCTGGATAATGGTAATTTTGGATTAGAAAAATCATGTGTGTGTGTGTGTGTGATTTCTTTCTCTAGGTAATTTTCTCATGTAATTTCTGAATACTATGCTACCCTACAAAGTAATTACACTTACTTTGCATCTTCTTTTTTTCTTTTTTTTTTTTTAAGATTTATTTATTTATTCGACAGAGAGAGAGACAGCCAGCGAGAGAGGGAACACAAGCAGCGGGAGTGAGAGAGGAAGAAGCAGGCTCATAGTGGAAGAGCCTGATGTGGGGCTCGATCCCATAACGCCGGGATCACGCCCTGAGCCGAAGGCAGACGCTTAACCGCTGTGCCACCCAGGCGCCCCCTACTTCGCATCTTCTATCCAGAGTTTTAGTGCACTTTTTCAAGTGTATTAAAAATCCCCTTTTATATTTCATACATATATGCCAACCACTAGATTGTGCAGAGTCAAAACAAAAACATAAGCTTGCAAATGAACAACAATAACCACAACAAAACCTAGAATCTTTGGACAATTGGTTTTTTTAGCTTGGTTTAACACAAATAAAATCACTGTCCTAAAATAAAGCCTAAGTTAGTCTCATAAAGAGTACATTTAATGGAGAGAAGATGAGGGAATAAAGGTGCAGATCAGAAATACTTTGAGAAGATGGGGATGAGGGATAAGGCTAATCAAAAGGAAATGAGGAGATTGATGATTTTGCTATCACAGAACTATTCAGAGAGTCAATCTGGTCTTCACTGTGCTTAGCAACTGCTTCTTAAAATCCACTCCCATGTGTAGACCCATGTGCATACATGCACGTGCACAAACACAAACACATACACACAGAGAGTCGTACAACCTGTGAGTAGATTACAGGAAGGTAACATAAATGATCTGCAAGCACGTGCATACTATGAAATTATACGCACAGGATAAAATTTGGCTTTGTATAAAAAGGAACAGATACTTACATTAAAGCATTAATCACATTGTATCAATACACAATAAGAATTCATCCAACGTCTACATTTGAGTTTACAGCCTAAATATAATAGGACAGTACCACTTTTAGTTTATTGATATTTTTTAAACTTAAAGATCTGAAAATCTGTGTGTACATGTTATCAGATTTTAAAATGGAAAAACCTGAAGGGTGGAACAGTCATTTATTCCTTCATCCACGTAATAATAATAATAACTGAAAAAAGGATTACTCACTCTGACTGTACTAAGTACCAGGAATGCAATGAAGAATAAGTCACAGCCTCCCTTTGAGGATCTCTCTGTGGAGTAGAGAGAATAGATGCAACTAAATGGTAGACTGCAATTTGACAAATGGAATATGAGGCACAGGTTCCAGGAACTGTACGAAGAAAGCAGTGAGCGATTCTTTCTGCAGTTGTTCTTATGGTTGTTTCTGAGGTGTCACAGAGTGACAACTGATCCAAGAAGTAAAGGACAAGCAAGGAGAAAGAGACACTCCAGTGAGGGAGAACTAGCTTGGGTGCAAATATACAGGTGTTCAAGGGCATGGAATATTCAGAGAGCTGCAAATAGCTGGGTGTAGTTGAAGTTGTGATTGTAAGGAAAAGTAAAACTGGAGAGGGAAGGGAGCCAGGTGCCCCTTCTTCCTTGCGGAATTGCTGAGATGGTAACACTCAACATAGTCCACAGGCTAGTGCTCTGTAATTAGTGATAGTATCACATCCTTCGGATGCCCTCAATTTTAAAACTCTTCGTAACTACTTTTGCTTTTTCTCTTTCTTTATTGTTTTCCCATTAAAACAATTTAGTCATCAAATCCTGCTCATTCTTCCTTTAAATGTCTCTTGCATCTGCTGTTTAGAATGGATCTGAAACCTGCTATTCATTTTTCAGATGCTCCTCAGTCACCTGGGTGCAAAAATCTCAGTGTTTGTGGGTTGGGGAGGGCAGTCTTAATTATGGGTTTGGGTGCAAGCAACAGAGACTGCTTCTGGCTACCATAACCCAAAAGGGGATTTAGTGGAAGAAATAAATCAGAGTAAGTGTTAAACAACTAGCTGGTATAAGGCAGGACCTAGGTTGGATCTGGAAGCCACAGCAGCAGGAGTCTGTATAAGTTCTCCATAGGATGCTGACAGTAATGTATCTTGGGTTCAGAACTTCCCATTGGGGAGCTCTGAACAGAGAGCTAAGGAAGGCTATCTTGTGACCAGGCAGATGGCTAACATTTTATTGACTATAAACAAGAAAAGCCAGATGAAACTATAAGCAGATTGCAGAAGAATGTATTCTCACTCTGGGTACTCACAGCAGTTCTATTAGGACCTCAGAAAGTTCCTCTTCTTCGACACTTCTTTGTTTCCTCCACTACGATTCCATAGTCACCCCCCGCTTTCACAATAGCTCTACTCTGCATAAGTCAGTTTTTTGGCCATTGATTTTGGACTCATATCTGTTACATTTGACTTGGTTTTCATTTCAAACACGCGCTGATTGTCTGTTCCTGTATACCTCTATGGCCCATTCCATGTTTCTGCTCCAGCGAGACCTCTGCCCATCTGTGGACATAAGCGTACTCAGACACTGTCTTTTGGTGTTTATAATAGTCATTATGAAGCCACCATACCATTCCTCCCACCTGTTACCTTTTTCTCTATTCGTCCCTTGCTTATCTCCAAAAAGCTCTCAGAATGCTTCCTTCCCTCCAGTTGATACATCCACTTTATTTTCCTTGTATTTGCATGACTTATTCTGGCCTCAGATAATTTATTTACATTCATCAGGCCTGTAATGCCTTGTCCATAATAAATTTTCTCTCTTTCTTCTTTTAATACTTGCTAAGAATTTAATCTACCTCCTGGTGTTGGCAGCCATGGAGTTCAAAAAAGGTAACGTGCTGTTAGCACTAAGATGCAGGTTCATTGTGTAATGTTGTAGAAATTTCTAGTCATTACCCATATCTGTCTCTAAACTTCTATGGTTACTAAAGGAAGTTATCCTTCCTTATTCTTTTTTGCCCTTTTCTTGAGTGAAAACCTGTGAATAATTCTGGCTAATGGCTTTTCAGGGGAAGTAACTTTTATCACTTGTAGGTCAATGCCTTAAATTACTGGTGTGACTATTTCAGAACTCTCCACCGCTCTCTCGATGATCAGGGAGTCTTGACTGCTGAGCCGTGGCTGGGAAGACAGTTGCCCTGGACAGTTGGCCAGGCCTATGGCAGACTTTGGGATAGAAGTATATTTATCTTGCTTTAAGACACTGATATTTTGAGGCTGATATTTTACTGCAGCCTAACAAAGTCTATAGTTCCTGACAAAAATACAAAACATCCTTAACAGTTTCCAAATAATCTTAGTGTGTGACTGTGATTTGGTCTTACCTGTTATTCACTTATGGAGGTATCATAGAAGTTCAAAAACATATTCTTTGATGTATAGAAAGTTTATTATACAGTACGTGGAACAGACATGCCATTGGTTTTTGCTATTTATAAATGTTAAGTGCTAATAAAACCTACTAAAATATTTTGAGAATAATGAAGACTTTGGGTCCCCACAGAGCAAGAGAAACGGTGATGAAATGTCAGTGGCAGTGGTGCTAGAGACAGCAAATTCAATGCATTATTGAAGGCTAGGCAGAGGTCAAAAATATGAGAAAGGAGTAGAAACTCTCTCCTGAAAAACATAAGATGTTAACTTCAAAGGGATGCCTGAACTCTGACCAGAGAGATTCCCAGATCGAAAGTAGTCAAGGCTCTTTTACAGAAAAAATGTTGGGAGGAAAAGGTAAAAAGAATATTGCTTTACATACTTCCCCATACTTGAATGGGGAAAAGGGTATTAATAAAATGAACTTATCAGGTAACTGTTGGGTATAAAAATCATTCTTTTTTTAAGAATAAGAAAGAGTAATTTAAATTTATTTACAATAATGAAGAAATCTGAACAACTGTCTCAGCTATTGTCAAATATAATATATGGAAGCCAGGAAATCAGAGAATCACAAACAAATTTAAAGTCAGGATGGTGGATAGGTAGAGAGAGGGAGACTGAAGAGGAAGAGCCAGGTAGATAGGCAGATAAACAGGCAGACACACATCTTGAAGTAATTTTTTTCTCATATTTCAAATTGAATTTTAATACAATATCATCACAGAAGATTTAGCATCTCCCTCTTTCCAGTTTCTCTATGTGATTGTGTTGAAAGCTACATTGTTAATATGTCCAAACTCTGATTATATGTTTATACATGTGTCAGTTTTATAGAAAAAGGAGCTGGAGCTGTTTCCTTTTATAAAACTTCAGTCTATTTAAATTGTGCAAAAAAGAAAACTAATTAGCTGTGGTACAGGAGCATTAATAATTAACACAGGTTTGTTTAGCTATTCACCCTGATAGTGACTAATTCAGAGAAAGAAAGGAAAAGACATTTTACAAGAAAACAGATACCAGGGAAACACATCACTTGTGATTGTGAGAATTGTGATAAAATGTAAAAGAAAAAGGGAAAGAGGAAGAGGACAGAGAGGAGGAAGGGGAAGGGAGGAGAAGGAGGGAGGAAAAGTCATAAGAGATATATGGTAAGTTAAAGAAGTTGAATCTGCCAGTCTACAACTTGATTAATTATAGTTTAGTACTAGGAATGATTACAATGATAACCTTCACTCTTAGATTTCTGAAGGCAACCAAAAACTCTAGTAGTGTTTATAGGGAAAAATTGAGCATTTTAAAAAAGAATTTTACCATAAAGCCTATAAGATCAACATGTGAGGGAAAAAAAAAATAGTTGCAAGTAGACCTCAGCTTTATTCTAAACTTCTGTCCCAGTGGGAAATATTACTTTAAATCTTCATGGCGATTATGATTTCAATACTGGACCACCTATAAACTAGTCTCCCCAGTTCAGTTACTCAAGTAGATTTTCTATACCTCCATTCGAATGAACTTACATGAATCTGAGCCCTTTACCACTGGGCTGCAACAATCTTTCCAGACACCTATGCCCTCACTTCCCCCAGACTTAAGCAGTGATCAGTTCTTCATTCCTCTGTTCACCTTCTCTCTGCTTCTGGAACATCCTTCACTCCCTCTAACTGTGGGCTAGTTCACCCAGTTCAGCCCACCAAGTCCAGTTCATACCTGATCTCCTATATAAAGTTTTTCTCGTGGAGAGTGAAATTACAGGGAGTAAAGAAATACATAAAGTATAAGAGAGCCTTACAGAGATCCATAATGATATTGTTTCATAAATGGAGACATGTGATTAATGCAAACCACAATAATGCTAAAAAAGAAAAACAAGGGAGAAAAAGAAATATAAAACACCTACTGACACCACCAAGCCCCCCAGGCAGAATACCTGTTCTCCTGGCATGTAGCTCTCTGTCTTCTCTCATCACAGTGTGGTTTGTAATACAATTTACTCTATGCTTGCTTTTACCACTACATCCTATTTTTTTAGGGAAAAATACTGTTTCATTTATTCATTTATTGCTACATTCCTGCTATACCTTTTATATGGCAGGTGGTTTTTAATAAGTAATTTTGGATTTGAATTGATCAACTCACCGCCAACTCAGATGGAAGTGTGTTTGCCATTGAAGATGAGCAAGTCTAAAATGTCACAGAGAATTTAGATCTATCTCAATTATTACAAATGCTAAATATTCATTTGGATCAAACAAAGTGTGAGAAGCAATGTATTTTGAGAGACAAAAGGGCTGATTATCAACCATACAACTTAACCATTAAGAGGTTGTATATGGCCTTTCTGCAGAAGTATCCTAACAGTGACACAGAGAAAAGGCGGATTGAAGCTGACAGATGAGGAAGTGTAGATAATAGTGGTGGTGTGCTATTGATAAAGAAAAGAAGAGAAAAATGACTGTATCATGGGGAAAAGGGTCAAGGAAAGATTGTTTATTAAGAAGCACGGTTCTGAGTACAAATGCGTGCTCCGAAGGTGGATCAAATGAGTGCATGATGAAGAAAATGAAGACTGATGGTCTAAGTCCTGAGAAAGTCCTGAAAAATATGGGACCAGTGTACTAGGAGAAGGACAGTCCTGGCTTTCTGCCATCTCTTTCTCACACAGACAACCTTTGCACTCAAGGAGCACAGTCTTGGACCAGGAGTGAGGGATAACACCCCAAGAAGACACAAGATATCCCTGGCTCTTTCTACATGAGCAAGATTAATGGCAGTTCCTATTAATTTCAGCATTAAGAAAGGGCTTCATAACCAATTTCCATTCCAAAGTAAGGGAAACTTCAAAGAAACGCAGCCTTTCACTACTTATATACGTTAGAGAGGATAATATTTTGAGAGAACAAATGGATTACATAGACAGAAATAAAATAATAGAAGAAAGAAGGAAGGAAGGTAGGAGAGGAGGGAGAAATCACAAAGTGAAGTTGTATCAAGTTATAGAAACACTTGCTTAATAGTGGAGAGGTTATATCAAGTGGAAGGTCCTTGAAAAGAACCAATTATTTAAATAGGTGATGGAATTTGGATTGAAGAGTAGGCTGGAAAGTGAAAGCCCTGGCAAGTATGGGAGATAGTGTCTAGGGCATAGAGTGAACAAAATTGTAGATGCAGAAATGAAGCTGGAAAAATGTTCTGGCAGTTTTACTGAAGTATAATTTGCATACCATAAAATTCATCCAGATAAGTGTACACTTCAATAAGCTTTTGACACTTTTTTTTTTCCCAAAAATCCTTAAAGGCAATTAGAAAGTCTGTCCTACAGCAATGCATTTGTAAAAGTCAGTTTTAGATTTTTTGCAGATACTCTTAAATGCCTAGGTTCCCATTACCTCTTACTATGTAATCATGCTATTTATTTGTATTATTTACGTTTTTGCTGCTAAATGATGAGTTTGGTAACTTCATTGTTATTTTTATGGACTTGTGTTCATTAATTAAGTTGCTCTTTAGATCTGATTGGTCGTGGCAGTTAGAATAAAATTGTGACGGTGTTCTTGGAGTAGTTTGCAAAGATCCTTATACTCCCTACATAATTATAACCAGAAAGGGTTTATGAGAGGGGCTGTAAATGATACTGGAATTCTGGAAAGAACATGAATGCAATGATCTCTTCCTTAAAATCTTGCTAAGTCATGATTGAGTTTTGTGGTAATTACTGCAAACTCAAGACCCAGCCCAAACTGAAAGGAAAACCTACACTTACAAACAATGGCCATTTTGATGTCAGTCAATCACTGATTTCAATGCTTTCAAAGGTTTCTGGAATAGGTTTACTGGACTTTAAATGAAAGGAAAAATACCATATAAATATAACCTGTGTTAAATTGCCGTATTTTACTACTTAATTATTTTAACTTCTAGAAAGACAGGTTCACTTTTAACTGAAATTATTTCGGTTGCTGCTGTAGATTTATCATCTCAAATGATGATACACAAATTACTTATAAGCATTTCAATTATTGAGACTACTTAGCCATGTAATTTGACAGCCAGGTCACACAGTGTATCTTTAGTTAATCTGACATGAGGATCAAGGCACTTTGATTTTCAACTTCTGAACACTCAGAATTCTATGCATTTATTTTTTCTTAACTTTTTACTTTTACAAATCTATTTTCCTGTTTTAATTATGGCCACGTTATGATTAAATTTAAAGACTATTAAATACAACGTGCATTTTCATGAGAGGATAAAACTGAATATCACACACACATACACAGCCATTCTTTTTACCGTGTCCTCATCATTTGATGCATTCAGGGGGTTCAGCTCCAATAGGACTTCCTCCAGCCTGTCTTTCGATTCTAGTGAACTGCAGAGAGCATATTCATCATGCATGGTCTCAGTCATGACCTAACTCACCACCACTTTCATTTATTCAACTGACATTTACCCTGCTCCTTGTTTCGGTCAAGTATTTAGCTCAGCACAGCCCAAATGAGGCAGAAGGGGACCCTGCTCTGGTGAAGTTTAGTCTAGTGGAGCAGACAACACACATATAATCAAATAAGGAAGGAGGAGAATTTAGACTGTCACAATTGCCATGAAGGAAATAAATAGAGTGGTGGCAAGAAAAATTTAGGGCCCCTCTTTTAAACAGCTGCCCAGCAAAGTTTTCTCTGAGGAGGTGAAACTGAGTGGAGAACTGAATAAGACTGAGGTAAGCATTTGAAGGGCTTGGGAAGAGCACTCCAGACAAAAGTGGGACAAGTGCAAAGATCTTAGACAAGAGAACATGTAGGCTCATTGGAGAACTAGGAGGAGGACCATATAACTGGAAAGAAGTAAGCATTGGATGGGGAAGGGCAGCGGAATGAAAAAGGAGTTGCAGTTAGAGAAACGCAAGATGATTCAATCATCAGGCCTTGAAAAGGGGTTTGGATTTTATTCTAAGGTCTATGGGAATGCGCCGAGTTTTCTGTTTCTCACTAAAATAGGCTTTAAGCAGGCAAGTGATATGATCTCATTTCTAACTTAAAGTTCTCTGGAGTGTGTTCTGGAGCACAATATGGGGGAGGTCAAGAGTGAAAGCCATGGAAATGTGCATACAATGGTGGCCATGCCTGTGCTCTAAGGAGGACAGGACCACACCTTGGGTTGGGAGCTGGAGAAGGGAACTAGGAGAAAGTGGCTACCTTCCACCTTCATTTTCAAAGTGAACCTCAGGGCTTCCTAATGGCTCTGATGTCACAACAAGGAAATGAGGGAAAGGGGAAACTAAGAGAATGCTAGGTTTTTGATGACAGAAATGGTGCCTGATGGTTTTTTTTTTCTTTCTTTCCTTTTTTATCCTTTTATTTTTTGTTCATAGAGAAGAATATAGCAGAGCAACATGTTAGGAAATGCAAAGGTTATTTAAAATCAATATTTTGGTATTACTTGTAATTGATAGGTCTTTTCATTACAAATAACATGTTTTTTAAAAAAAATATTTTATTTATTTATTTGAGGGAGAGAGAGAGAGAGAGCACTAGCATGGGGAGAGCAGAGGGAGAGGGAGAAGCAGACTCCCTGCTGAGCAGAGAGCCCGACTCGGGGTTCCATCCCAGGACTCTGAGATCATGACCTGAGCCAAAGGCAGAGGCTTAACACACTGAGCCACCCGGGGTCCCCAAATAACACATATTTTTATCTACAAACTGATGGGTTTTTTTTTAACAGCAGTTTTCCTGTTTTCATTCTTAACAGGTCTGTGGGACTGATACACTCCGCTGACTTGCAGCTTGGACCATTTGCCCCCCTTTCCTTTTTGCTCATATGTGTTATAAACTGCAGTCACCTTAGATAAGATTTCTCCTGGTTCAAGATGGACTTTTGAAACCAGAGATAGCAGTTACGAATGTGTACCAGATTCACTCTGAAACCCAGGGTTTATATTTTAAATGAAATATACATCTTCTAACAAAAATGTGAGAACAAAGAGGCTCTTAAAAGAAGACAAAGCATCAGTGGTTTGGATGAGAAAGCTTATCTTTTTTGGCATTACTTGTCTGGCAGGAGTTTAGAAGGAACCAGCTACATCTCTTTAGAGTTTAATGCCGAGTGGCAGCAAAATTGAACCAAATCAGATTTATTGGAGTGGCTCTATTAAAGTGTTACTTTTAAGTAGAGGAATCAGAATTTCTGTCAAATGGGTTTCCGGTCGCAAATTCAAGTTATGAAATCTCTAGTCCCTCTGTGTCTGCAATGTCATATGTCATGATTCCAAGTGCCTAATTCAGTCACTTAAAACTAATTTGTACAGAGAGGCTGTGTAGGTTAATGCTTAAGTCAGAGCATGGCCGGTGGAGTTACACTCTCTGGGCTCACACTCCTGCTTAATTCCTTATTACCTTTATGGCACTGGGTCAATTACCTAGCCTCTCCGGGCCTGTTTCTTCAACTCTAATATGGGCATGATAATAGGATCAAACTCAGAGAGTTTTGTAGGAATTGAATTATTTAATATGAGTGAGACAATTTTAAAAATGCATGACTGGTGTAAGCTTATAGTTGACTCTTGAACAGCACAGTTTTGGACCGAGCGGGTTCACTTCCATGCAGATTTCTTTTTTTATAAATACAGTAGAGTACCGTCAATGCATATTCTCTTCCTTACGCTTAATAACATTTTCTCTAGCTTACTTTATTGTAAGAATATGGTATATAATTACATACAAAATATATGTTAACCTACTGTTCCTGTTATCTGTAAGGCCTCTAGTCAACAGCAGGCTATTAGTAAAGTTTTTGCGGAGTCAAAAGTTATACGTGGATTTTCAACTGTGTGAGGGGTCGGCACCCCTGACCCCTGCATTGCTCAAGGATTGATCATATTTTCTTTTTTCAACTTTTTTAGTTACTCAGTCTACTGGGCAGTTCCCTACTCAATCGTAAAATTCATTGACAGCACTCAATTTTATATAACTGATGAACGCCTTTAACCATGTGTAAAGGCTAAAATGACCTTAGGGGAATGCAATTTATATTATAATGGCTTAATGGAACCAATTATATTATATCAGCATAAAAAAATTTAAATGTATTCACCAGTAAAAATGTCCTATATTTCAATAAGAATGTTCATATGCCAACTGTTTATTAGTCAAGATTCGAGAAATATTCACCAGTTAGTATTAAGTTTTATGATTTTTAATTCAATATTCATTAAAAAGTTAATTCAGAAGCAAGAAGGGCCTTTATAATATGACATTTAATTATAAAATAGCCTTAAATATAAAGCATCTAGGAACTATGTCAAACTCTTCAACAAGTGTAGCTAATTAAATCTTTCTAGGGAGAAATTGTATCATCTGGTAGTTCTGATTTAAAATCATGGAAAGGAAATCTCCACAGCAATGAAGACCATTTTAATTCTTTTCATATCCAATTTTCATATTCACTTAAAAAACACAAAATTAATAATCAAGTGTATAATGCATCATTAGCTCTGAATACTGTCATTAATATTGTTTCAAAGAAAATTGGTTTTGATATCAAACCTAAAATCACTGAAGGATAGTTAATATATAGAAATAATATTTTAGTAGGACAATAATGCTTCAGTAATAAAAATAATCTTTCAGATTTGAAAAGTTGAATTTGAAAAACTGTAGTATATTCAAAGTAAACCATTTTTTTGATTTTCCTTAATATTTTGTTATTTTGCTGAAACTTCATTAGTTTTAAAAGAAGGCTTATGCTTACTACAGCAACAGTTTTATTACAACCACCGCATCACTAAAACGATAAAATGTGTGGGATGAGTACAATGGGAAAATTATAAAATGTTTTATCACAATTTACGGGCTCTGTTCCTGTGAGGTTTTTTTATAGGTCATTATCAACTTTGTGTTGAGAAGGAATAGTTGAAGCATTTCTACAGTAAATAACTGGACAAAATAGATCAATAGGAAATGCTAATGGTCTACAATGTTGTAAATTAAAATCTATTTTAATTATAATGCTTAAAGTTAGTAATTTAATGTATTGCTCTCTCCCTGCAAAAAAAAAAAAAAGGCATCTTGCATGTTATTGAAAGTTTTCTTGATATGACATATATAATCAATTTGCCTATGTTATTCAGTTGGGACAAAAGAATGATATTAAACACTTAGATACAACTATATTCATTTAAATATTTTTCTTGAAATGAAAAACAATAACATATTGTTCTATACTATGGAATACAAAATGTTGTTGGCATTAAGAATTACAAATATAATACATGCTCATTCTAAAAAAAAAATTAATAAATGAAAATGTTAAATTCTCTCAGCTACCCAGTCCAGTTCCCAAAGGTTATCACAGTTGACAATTTGGAGTGTACCATTTTAGACCTTTCCCTTACACTTATAAAAATATATGGGCTCATAAATATACATTCATAAATGGATATATCTTTTCTGTAAAAAAAATTATAACTAGATCTATTGTCTTTCAACTTGCTTTCTTCAGTAAAAGATAAATTTTCAGATAGAGTTTCTTACTTTTTAATGATTGTAAGTAATCCATTCTATTGATTTCACATAATTTATGTTACCAAAGATTGACATTGAGGTTTCTTGCAATATTTTACCATTACATACAATGTTGCAGAGGCCATTTGCACAGACATTGAAGCCCCAGTTGACGGTCTTTGCAGAAGTAGAATTAATAAGTAAATGGATTTGAGCATCTAAATTTTTGAGAAATACAAATTGCTTTCTGAAATGGCTGGGCCAATTTACTGTCCTATCAATAGTGTATGACAGTGCTTGTTTTCCTTCTTCTCTCTGAAACACTAGATATCATTTTTCTATACATTTTGTCAAACTTCTTGGTCCAAGTTTGCTGTGTCATCATGTTAGGACTTGTATTTATTTAATTGAGACCGGGATTGGTTTTGGGCCATTTGTATCTCTATATTAGGGAACTTCCAATTATATTCTTTATTTATGTTTCTATAGCATCCTTTTGTTCTTTCCAAATTTTAGGAACTCCTTGTAAAGTGTGGCTTCTTTTTTGTATTTAATATAAGTTATAAGTAATTTTCCAAATTTGTCACTTGGCCCTGAAATTTGTTTATGGAACTTTGGTATCTGTAAAGTAATGACTCTTAACCATACTTCAATGTTAGTGTCATGTAACAGTACTTAAAATGCATTACGAGGGGGCGCCTCGGTGGCACAGCGGTTAAGCCTCTGCCTTCGGCTCAGGGCGTGATCCCAGCGTTATGGGATCGAGCCCCACATCAGGCTCCTCCGCTATGAGCCTGCTTCTTCCTCTCCCACTCCCCCTGCTTGTGTTCCCTCTCTCGCTGGCTGTCTCTGTCTAATACATAAATAAATCTTTAAAAAATAAATAAATAAAAAATAAAATGCATTATGAGGAGTGCCTGGGTGGCTCAATCTGTTAAGCGTCTGTCTGCCTTCAGCTCAGCTCATGATCCCAGGGTCCTGGTCTAATAGAGACCCTCATTGGGCTCCCTGCTTCTCCCTCTACCTGCTGCTCCCCCTGCTTGTGCTCTGTCGCATTCTCTTTCTTAAATAAATAAATAAAGTCTTTAAAAAAATAAAATGTATCATGAGACATTTATAGATATTGTTAGTAAGCATAAGATTTGTGACTATATTAGCTTTTATAAGATAAATAAAATCAGATTCATAGTTATTCATATAATATTACACTTTCTACTTGCTCCTATATGTCTTTCTAGATACAAGGGATAAAGCAATAGAGCAGACACACAGAAACATACTGCATTCACATCACTGCCCTCGTAGAGGGGCAGCCTGATTGAGGAATCAAGCAAAGTGACAGAAGGTGAGAGAATAAAGTCACTTAAAAAAAACAACAACAAAAAACAAATAAAAACCTTAAAGAGATTATCTTCATTGTTGATTAATGGAGATTTAGTACACATGGACTTTGTTAGGTTATATATTAGTAATTAGAAAAGACTATGAAAACTGACAAAATTTTCTTAGGAAGAAATCAATTGACATTTGTGCCAGAAGGCAGAAAATTAATGTGTTTGATTTGGCCAACCTATATTATAAAATACATTTATCTAAACACATAGTTTATATAATTAAAATTACATTTTATAAGTTTTAAATTATTCTTCTCTACTAATTTTCTTTTTCTTTTTTTTTTTGAAGGTTTTATTTATTTGAGAGAGAGCAAAAGAGAGAGCATGAGCAGGGGGGAGGGGAAGAGGCAGAGGGAGAAGCAGAGGCTCCTGCTGAGCAGGGAGCTGATGAGGGACCCAATCCCAGGACCCTGGGATCATGACCTGAACCGAAGGCAGACGCTTAACCAACTGAGTCACCCAGGCACTCTTCTCTACTAATTTCCTAATGCATTTACCAATGTAGTTAATTAATTTTTCTTTACCACTTATTCTTGAAATTAGTTCATGTAGGAATACTGTAAAAATTTAAAATGTGCCTTAAATAAATGTCACCTCTGACTCTTTGCAGGGCTAAATGTATCTTTTGTAATAAAAAGTGCTTAAGCTGTGAGATTATATATCTATAATATTTACACATTATTAAGTATGACTGATTGTTCAGTAATTACCACCCAATATGAAGTACCTTCACTCAACTAGTGATAGAAATCCAAGATAATGGAGCACAAATCCGTAGGCAGAATTGGGAAAGCCTATTAAACAATAAACTCAATAATAAACATGATAGGTGGAAATATCAATAATAGAAATGACAAGGAACATCAAAACTGGTGGGGAAAACTGATGGGATCTGTCATATAATTAAAGATAAAAAATTATAAATGAAACATTCAAAATCGCTGTCTTGATTATTTGGCTTTCTTTCTCCATGTGTACTGTGTAGCATTTTAATATAGTCAGATACAGAAATTCCCTATTTTAAATATTAGAGCTGGAATGAATCTCTCTGCAAAAAACTACTGAAAAATGCCTCCAAAATCCAACTGATTTATGAAAAATAATTTGTTGGACTAATAAAACAATGTGATGAGATTATTTCAATGGAAGAAAATGTTGCCAGTTTTATTTATCTGTGTTTTGCTCTGTGTATGAACATGACAAAGTGTCCTAGTTCTGTGAGATGAGCCATACTGACTTACATGGTCCAGCAATATGAAATGTCAACAGTATATGAGGAGTAGATGTGAGGGGAGGAAAGAATTACAATCCCTACATTGTTGATGGTGATGGGTATGTATGAAATAAAAGATTCCCCATCTTCCAAAGATTCACCTTTACTAACTTATTGATAAAATATCTAGCAGTGCCATGGAGGAATCATTTGACTATATATCTATATTAAAATATTATATCATTATTTTCTATTTGGAAATAAACCTAATTCTTATTTTAAAAGGTCTTTGAATCTCAAACCAGATTTGGAGGATCGAAACTCTATTACCAGAGGACACCAGGTAAAAATTGAAAGGCAGGGGACACAGTGAAGGTAGTTATTTTCTATGAGGAAAGAATGAAGAGTAGTGTTTTGTCTTTTATTGGAGGTTATGTTCTGATATTCTTGGAAATCTCTCTATATTAAATACCACTATTTTTCATGAGCTGGTACTTTTCCTCTGATGATTTTATGAATGGTGTGTTCTTAATCTGTAAAGAAAGCATGGTTATCTGGAGCTGTGCTTTTCAAAGTGTGGTACCCTGGACAGAAAGCATCATCATCACAGGCCATGTTCCAGACCTACTGAATGAAAATCACTTTTGTTGGAGCCCAGCAACCCATGAAAAGGGACTTGTCATGCATGTAAAATGTGAGAACTATCAGCTGATCTCCCCGATATGGTAGCACTAGCCACATGGGCCATTCAGTTTTGTATTTGCATTAATTAAAATAAAATAGAATAACTCAGTTCATCAGTTACACTAGTCATATTTCAAGTGCTTAATAACCACATTTGGCTAGTGACTACTGTACTGGAGAGTAAAGATACTGTTAAAAAGAAAACTACAGGCTCCGAATGGTGTCATTCAGGCCAAGTCAACCCACAGAGGCTGAATACCTAACCTAACTGCAGTTTCAAATTGTCCCAGAATAAGGCTTAACTGGCATTCAGGTTAATTTGTTAATCAACACCAAAAAAGTAATCTGTGTCAAGGAAGACTCTCTCCATCCCCCAAAGGAAGATGAGGTAATCTACCTCGTAAGACCCTCTGCCTTTCCACCTAAGCAAAGGTGACCTTGCTTGGAATAATCTTTCTTTTCTTTTACTAATAACTTTCTTGCCCCACCCTCCTTCCTATAAAATATAAAAACCTTCCATTTTATACAACTATTTGGGGCTCCCCTCTACTTGCTAGATGAGATGCTGACTGATTCATGAATCACTTAATAAAGCTAATTAGATCTTCAAATTTACTCAGTTGAATTTCTGTACTTGAATAATTCAGAACATTTCCATGACCACGGAGATTTATTATTATTATTATTATTATTATTAACATACAATGTATTATTTTTTCAGGGGTACAGGTCTGTGATTCATCAGTCTTACACCATAGGGATTTTTATTGGTTAACATTACCTAGGGCATGTCCATGATCCAAACCACTGCTGTGAATTCATCATGTTACCTTCAATTATTCCAAAACTTCTAAGACCCTCATTTTTTTTTACTTTCTTCTCTTTATTTCATTTTTGTCATGATCAGATTATTTTAGAAACCAGAGAATTGGGAGTTAAGGTGTCAAAAGAAAGCAGTTTGAAAAATCTCTCTCTTCCAAATTTGCATAAAGCACAGAACCCATCAAAATAAATTGCCAAGATTCACCAGCAGCAAATAATCACCAATATCTAAAAGTGGCAGCCAAGGGAAGAAAGGAAGAATCTAGAACTGAGTACAGCGCTACTGAGAAAAGAAAGGGAGTTAGTTAAGTACTCTCAACTTTAATAATATTTTGCAGTTTGGAAAGAGAAGTATTAAGAATGCAAATAGTTAAGCAGGAACAAATTAAAAAATGACAACAGTTCTTGGGATTGGAAAATTTTACATAGCAATATAGGACTTTGGCCAAGATATGAAAAGCCTAAAGGGATTGCTGTCTTGGGGGAGCAAGAGGGAATAAGAGTTGCCTACCTAACTAGGAGAGTTGCCTCCAGTTCAAAACATTTAATATTATTTCAAAGAAGAGAACAGAGCTCTGTGCTTCAGCAAGAATTGGTCTCAGCTTCATCCAAGATCTTCCCATTCATTCCCTGTCTTCATGACCCCAAATATAGAAAAATAGTTTAAATTCAACATCTTCCATCCAAATTACAGTTTCAAGGGAAAAACAAAGATACTGGATAAAATGACTAAAGTATGAAGAATTCATTCATATTATATCAAAGTAAATAGAAGGTATGGACAGAGCTGCCCAATTCAAAGATAAACAAGATTTTGACAATTGCATGATAGTTATGCAAACACATTTAAGCAGGGATGGGGTGTGTGTTGAGGGGAACAGAACAAACAAAAGACATAAAACAAAGAAACAGAGGCCACTGCAGAAGATAAATTCAATATGATAATAACAGCAGAATAAAAATGATCAAAGCAAATTGCATATTAAAACATCTCCACTACAGAGCTAATAAATGAATGGGAAGCCATGATAAATGAAGTGGGTCCTTGAATATTAAATTATGGGCACGGAGGGAAATAATTAGAGTACATGCAAAGGAAGAGACAGGGAAATCAAAATAACAGAAAATAATAGATATGGAAAGGGGACAAAGAAGGATGAACATAAAGATTATTGTTCTCAAAGTAGAAATCCAACCAATGGAATGGAAGATAGTACTGAGTAAAGTAATACAAGGAAAAATTTCCTGAAATGAGGGGGCATTGAATCTGCATACTAAAGAGGCACAAAAAACAAAATATTAGAAAAATTTATCACTGAGCAACTAGTGTGTATATATATATATATATATATATATATATATATATATATATATT
>NW_024423343.1:94868810-94907407 GCF_017311325.1 Ursus maritimus | reverse complement strand
ATATATATATATATATATATATATATTCTAGTAATTTTTTTTATTGAACTTCAAAGATAAAACATTTTACTATTCTATAGGCAGGGGGAAAAAACATTTGCAAGGGAGAAAAAAATAGTCTGTTTCTAACCTTCTCCACTGAAATATTCTTTACTAAAAGACAATGTAAAACTACTTGCAAAATTCAAAATGGAAAGTATAATTCAATAATTCTGTTATTTCCAACTGTATTGTCACTGGAGAAAAAAGCAATAGGGAATATTCAAATTTTCTGTTCCCTTCAGGGAATATTACACTTATGTTCTTGAAAGAAAATAAACTGCCCAATGGTGAAATTCAACAAAGAGATAAATTACACAAAATGGAGACACCATGGTAGAAGAACTAGTGGTAAGCTTTGAATCTATTTATTTGTTTGTTTGTTTGTTTTAAAGATTTTATTTATTTATTTGACAGAGAGACAGCCAGCGAGAGAGGGAACACAAACAGTGGGAGTGGGAGAGGAAGAAGCAGGCTCACAGTGGAAGAGCCCGATGCAGGGCTCGATCCCACATCCCCAGAATCACGCCCTGAGCCAAAGGCAGATGCCGAACGACTGAGCCACCCAGGCGCCCAGAATCTATTTAAATACAACACTTAGACAAAGTGTTAAGATAATTATAGACACAGAATGCTACATAAATGCTCAATAAAGCAACAAAATCAGGAGGAAACTTAAGAGAAAGAAATAGGAAGAGAAAAAGGGCTAAGCATCTTGTCTTTCACAGTAAAGAATCAACTGACACTATAAAAATGAAATATGTAGCTTAAATTAATCACATTTTAATGATTTTCATATTTTACAAAATTCCTGAGCAAGTTTTCCAGAGTTCTTACAATAAAAAGCATTTATGTAAAGTTCAGCAATTTTTCAAAAATTTGTCTTCCAATTATTTTACTTCCATTAAAATCAAGTCAAATTTAGGTGATTTATTTTAAATTTATTTTAAGTTTCTAATTTGAAATTAAAACGATGCTCATCTAAAGCAACTGACCACTAGGTTAAGAAATACTAAGTTAACATGGGGATGAAAAACTTATCTTAACATTTTTATGTTAACCAGAAGATATTTTCACTAATCACTGTTCACTAGTTATTTGATGTAGAATAAATGTTTCTTCTTTGAGTATATATCCACTAATTGAAGTTCAAAATTTTCCTTTCAAAATAATCATATCACATTGTAGAAACCACGTTTTCTACAATTTTCAATTTCATTTTTTAAAGAAGAGCAACACATTAACGCTAAAAATGTTTGCAAAATAGTCTGAATGCAAAGCTTTCTAGACTTTTTCTTAAATCTCATCTGAATGGTTTATAGTTGCCTCTCCCACACTAATTCTACAAGAATTTCTGACAACTTAGTTGTAACACATCTTTCAAAAACATTCCATTTAATTTTCATAGATATAACTCATATTTTCAACTTCATGTTTCATCAGCTTAATATACAATTTCATTAAAATAACAATTATAACCTGCATAAGAGGTTTGAGAATAAACTTATCTAACTCTTAATAGGCAGCTCAACTGGTAGGAATGTAAGTTCATGGTTGCACTAGAGAGGTACCTACCAACCATGAACATCTATTGCCCCATAGGCAGCCACTTAAATGGATGTCAGTGCAGACAGCCTCCACTGCACTTCTTAGAAAACACAGCATGTAAAGTATGACCTCATCCTTATAAATTACTTCTTTATTCTATATTTCATTATACATATATCTATTTGGTCATTCTTCTACCTGCGTATACATGGAAAGAAAGAGGCTGGATATTATATTTACCAAATAATAGCAAACGTGTTAACATATTCAGTAATATATTTCGTTAGGTTGTCTTTCTAGGATAAATTCCTATCATTTGATTACTATATTTTGTTGCCATACATTATATTTTACTATATATTTTTCTTCCTATCATTATATGTATTACTACTCATTGACTATAAAATTAAAAATAAACTAAGTCACAAAACACAAACCAAAACTGCAATCAAGAGCAAAGCCTGGGGCACCTGGGTGGCTCAGTTGGTTAAGTTTCTGCCTTCGGCTCAAGTCACACCAGGACCCTGGGATTGAACCCTGAATCAGGCTCCTTGCTCAATGGGGAACTTGCTTCTCCCTCTCCCTCTGCCTGCCACTTCCCCTGTTTGTGCTCTCTCGCTCTCTCTGTCAAATAAATAAATAAAACCTAAAAAAAAAAAAAAAAAAAAAAAAGAGCAAAGCCTGATAGAGTTTGGAACACTGAGCAATAAGCTATAGTGGATACTTTTGTTGTGTGACCCCTCCCTCCTTCCAGAAGAAACCTAAGATCTCTTCTCCTCTGTCATGGAGCTCATGTGTTTCACAGCAATTATACTCCCCTAACCACAGTGAGTATTAAACGTGGACATATGATTTAGACAATCCAATCAGGTTCAGTAACAAAACTCTTCCTTAATTAGAATAGGAGACAGGAACACTTTTTTTTTTCCCCCTTCAGACTTTAGATATATACAAGAAAACATTTAGTCCTAGTTGCTAATAGAAATCATCCTTCAGCCATTACGAAAATCAATATAAGACAAAACTGGCACTATGAGGGAAATGTGGTCAATCTTCAATTGCATTGACTCAATGAAGCCATCAAGCCGGTAGCCCCTCATATCTCTAGATTCCTGTTAGGTGAATGAATAAGTCTTTTGTATATGTGCAAAGAGATTAAGTAGGATACCTATAACACCCTTACTGAGATAGTCACTCATTAGTCAAGAACATCAATCCTTCATACTACATAAAATACAATAATCAAATTTGTGCTTGAGTATAATTCCAAAATACTTGGGCCATGGATTTTCCACTTTTGTGAATTGTCAAAACTGAACACTAAATCTGTGAAATTCAGAGGTCTAATCAGAAATTTTCCTGACTTCAGATTAAGTCAGTCAAATTGGCTTGGAAGGTGGACCTAATCCTATGTAGACTAGTATTTGTTAGGAAAAAGAACTAGAGCAAGTTCAAAGCTGATGATTCTCCAGGACAAAAACAAATTTTGAAGCTCAAGGAGTGATTCCCAACTAGGAATTAATTGTGATTACCATCTAAATCAATCTCATTCTATATGGGATTTTTAACAAAACAGTGAATAAGCCGTGAGGGACCAACTTATTCATAGTAGCCTAACTTGTATTCCTATGATAAATGATACCAGTGAATCCAAGTTTGCTGGCTTGATTTTCACAGCGGTTTATGATTACACCGGAGAAATGGATTACTCCTCAGCCATTTTACTACTGCAAATTATTAGTATGAAGGTGAATGAACTAAACTTGATTTTCTGAATAGGAAAATTAGATACAAAAAGAATTGAGGAAAACAACTATTTTTGAAGGTTGGTTTTCTTCTTTAATAGTGAAAGATTAAACATCTAAACAGGCTGTGCCTTAGGAAAAATGGGAAGTAGTCTTAGATATTTTTATTCACTGACCCTGACTCTTTTTTCTCTGTGTTTCTCATAGAACTTCATGGAATCTTCCTCTCCATTTCTTTACTGTCTACTTGCCCTCCCAACTTTTGTTTTTTAGTCACAATATAGTGGCATAATTTTGTTTATTCGCAGGAAACTAAACGGAGGTTGACATTCATTTCTATCTGTGTGAATCGATTTTAATGTGTTGCTTCTTCCAGTGGTGTTTTTACATCTAAAGCCATAGCTCTAATAATAGAGGGAAAGCCTTATTTCTTCTTAACTGGATTCAAAATATAAGTGAGTAGGTGGTAGTGATTTTAAGAGGGTATGAAAACCCTTTCCCAAGGGACCATTAATGGTGACATGTAGTTATAATCTAGTTCATCTTTTTGCCAAATAATAAGTAATTGGTAGATAAGCTAGCTAATTAATATATGGCTGTAAAAATGCAGTTTCTTAAAAGTGGCTAGCATACCATAAATTATGGTATCCAAATGTGACACCAAAATTTGAACAAGTTTCCTTATCTTTCAAATTCAGTGTCAACTTTGTGAAACTGCTGTGAGCTCTAAATGTGTTAACACAAGTAAAACATTGGGCACAGTGTCTGACACACGGAAGGTACTCAAATTCCACTCTTACTCAAATTGAGTATGTATTGAGCCGAAAAATCTGGGTTATACTTACAAAATGCATGTTATAAAATACAATGGTCCAACTTATCTGGTTGGGTTGTCTATTGTATGCTAATGATCTCTTAAACAAATCCTTCCTTTTGCTGTCCGTCAACTTTCTAGTCTGGGTTAAATGCACATCTTACATGCTAGCTTAATAGCCTGTGTTTAACTCAGCCATCTATCATATGCCTGTCTACTCCATTAAGTTTTGAATCCCTTGAAGGCTGGGATCCAGTTACTAGAGATCAATAACCTTGGGATAGGATGAAAGAATAAACAAATTGAACCAATTTATTGCTATATCCTAATTTAATTTGGTGTGAAGTAAACAAAGCTGCATTAATACACTGCTCCTAAGAACCAAATATTTGCTAACATGTACAGTTGAGAGAAAAAACGAATATGAGGGTTTCTGGTTAGCTGCCATGGTTTTGTTTTTGTTTTTAAAGATTTTATTTATTTATTTGAGAGAGATGGGGGAGAAAGAGAGAGAACTCAAGCAGGGGGAGGGACATTGGGAGAGGGAGAAGAAAACCCTCCCCGCTGCTCCACCCCCCAACCATGCTGAGCAGGGAGCCCCACCCAGGGCTCTATCCCAGGGCCCCAAGATCATGACCTGAGCCAAAGGCAGACCCCTTAACCAACTGAGCCACCCAGGCACCCCTAGTTGCCATGGTTTTAAGCAAAACTCAGATGCCTGGATTTTATCCCTTGTCCTGAGAAAATAATCTGATGATGATAATCCCAGGTGTTAGGGGTTAGATGCTATCTGGCCTGCCTTTGACGTATCCCTATTGCCAGTTTCTCTTCAGTGTGCCGAGACAACACATAACTTTCATCAAATGCATAATGGAAGAGTTTTAGTTTTAGACATAAGAATACTACCAATATAGGAAACAGTTTTCACCGTTTTGGAGGGGGAGATGCTTTTAAAATGTGGTTGAGCTACACAGGGTCTGAGCTGCTGACATATTGCATTCATCAGTAAACCCCTGCAGTTCAAAACCTCTAAAAAAAAAGTCCCCATCATTGCATCTGTGATACTGTGATATAATAAGAAATATATGTTTGGTCTTTGTCCCTATTCCTAACACAGAGTTCCTTATAATTTCCTGAGTAATAAGAGTGAAAGGGGCATCTTTTGTTATTCATAATGAGGCCCTCTCAGCCATACCTGAATTTACACTGAGGAAACGATTCTTGGTGGGCTCCTACGTAGTTCAGGATGGGGGCTGGATACCAGAGGAAACAACTGTGACTGAAGAGTTAGAACTTGTAACCCCAGCCCCAAATCTAGGTAGGGAAGAGAGGCTGGAGGTTAATTATCAATGGCCAATGGCTTAACCAACAACGCCCATGTAATGAAACCTCCATCAAAACCCCAAAGAAAGGAGTCTGGAGAGCTTCTGTGTTGGTGAACAGATCCACAGACTGCAGGAGGGTGGTGTGCCCTGAATTCCTGCATATGGGAACTTTACAGACTTCATCCTATGTACGTCCTCATCTGACTGTCCATTTTGTCCTTGAAATATCCTATATAATAAACCAATAATAATGAGTAAAGTCTTTCCCTGAGCCATTATAGCAAATAATCGAATCTCAGGAGGAGTCATGGAAACCTTGGGTTTGTAGTCAAGTTGGACAGAAGTGTGGGTAACTTGGGAACTCTGTACTTTCAGCTAGGAATCTGAAGTGGGAGACAGTACTGAGCCCTTTCCTCTGGGGCCTGGCTAACTCTGGATAGTTAGTGTTAGAATCACTCAAGTGAGGGAAAACCCACACACTTGATGTCAGAAGTACTGTGAGTAGAGAAATGGTTTTTCTTTTTAGCCTCTGATTTCACCTTCATCTAAGCCATACCTACATTCTTAAGGCCAGATTTATTTCCCCATTTTAACTTTCCCTCACTTCATCATGAGACCATAAGTAAGCCTACGGACAATCTTGTTGGAAATTCATACATCTCCAGGCTAAGCTTGACTGTAGTCTACCTTAATTCCTGCCCATGTTTCCACTTTTGCTCGCTTACAGTCTAAATCATTTGCCCAGCAGGGCCTGGACATTCATCATATTGAGGAAGAGTCAAGGATGGGAGAAAACTGACTTTGGCTATAGAGAGTAGTTTCCAATGATGTTAATCAAGGCAAATAATACTAACTTCTCTAAAAGTACATCCTGAAATCTCAGTGGTTAAAAACAATTCAAGTTTCTCAATCACACTGCAATTCAATGAGGGTTGGTGGGTGGTGGGTGTTATCTGTTCGATGGAACCCATTCAGAATCAGGTGCTTCCCCTCGGTCCTCGGAATCCTGAACCATCAGCCAGATGACCGTAAAAAAGTGCTGGAGATGCTATTTGGGCCTTGCCTGAAAAAGGCACATATCACTTCCATTCATATTGCATTGACCAGAATTACATAGGATGCTGGAAAATGCAGTCAAGCTTGTGTCCCGGAAGAGAAGAGGACACAGATAGCAGTGAGCACTGACATAATCTGCCACAGGCAAGATCTCAAAAATTCAAGCAGATGATCGTCACGAGTATCAATCTCAGGGGTATGTAATTTTCTATGTAACTTTGTAAAAATGAACCCGCACAGGTTCATTTAACTGTGTATGTGTATCTTGGTTGTAATATCTCTAATGGAGAAAACCCAAAATTTAAATAATAAATTTATATTGTAAAAATACCATGTAAGGAAACTTTGTAAAATTAGTAAACTTCTTCCAAAACAGGTAGTTGCCCCATAATTTACACATGCCTTTAAAACAAGTGTATTACGTAGTTTGATTTCTTAAAGAAGTAATGCATCTATTGTAATAATTCAAGGCTAATAGGAGTCTGCATCACTATTTTAAAAATATAGAATGTGAGCCAAAGGTATCGAAACTAAACCTAAAATCTTTGGTGGTTTACCTGTCAGAGGATTTTACTAATTCACCAACATTAAATAAAAAAAAAAAATGACTTAAGCTATGCTATCAGATATAGATATTCCAAAATTAATCATTTTGCTATTTTATATCTCCTATGCCTAAGAATATCTTACTATTTGTTTAAATGTGTCAGTTGCCCCAGCTGTTGGAGATTAACAATAAACTGCTTACTTAGTATTGCCCCATGGAATGAACTACATAACAAATCTGAATGGGCCTGGTTGGCTCAGTTGTCCAGAACATGAAATTTATGAGGTCATTATCATGGCTTCAATCATTGCTCAAATTGGAAAACCCTGCTATACAACTACAAGATTAGTTGGATTGCCCTGACAAAGGAATAGGCAAATATTTCTAGGGGCCACAAGAGTACTCTTGGGGAAAGAATCTGAATACTTGGAACAAATTCCGTATAGTTCAAGAAAAAATAATTCACTCAAATCACACAGTCTTATTGAAAAATTAGTAAATGTTGGTTTTAACACATGAAGAATGAAAGTATTATGAATATTTTATTATTTAATACAGTCATAAATGGCCTGGTACAAAGAAATGTATTCTATAAACAGATTGTTCATTATTTCTGGCTGTGCATAACACATAATAAATCGTTGTGAATCAGATGTGGACATGGCATAGCATCTGAATTCACCAACCATTTCACTCTGGAATAACTCATTCAGTCACTCATCCTTCTAGAATATATAGTGAATGCCTAATAACTGTTTTAGATGCTGTCCCACAAAGATAAAAGAAAAAACATCCTTACCATCAAGGACCCTTCTTTCTTGAGGAGAGTATTACGTGGAAAACAAGGAGATTATGAGATGCCTATTAAAACAGAAGTCTATATACAGCCCAGTGGAAGCCAAGAAGGAAGGTCACCTAAGCCGTTGTAAGGGAACCAGGGAAGGTCTTAGGTTACGTGTGAAGACGGAGTCATATTTGTTTCTGTCTACATAGTGAGACAGGGAAGCCCATTCAGGGCAAACAGAATAGCAGAGGTTAAGGAATGAAGATACGGAAAAACAAAAGCTAGAGACAGTAAGATGAGTTAAGAAAATAGACTAAGGAAAGAATTTTAGATGTTATGCTTTAGGTAAAGAGGACCCAATGAAAAATTTTGAGACGCAATGTGACATAATGAGGTTTGTTTATTTGGAACATCGCTTCGATAGTTGTGCAGGAATGGGTTGCAGCAAGGGCAGTAATTTTCACACGCTATGTGCATAAAGAATCATGTGAGCCCCACTTTTAGAGATTCTTATTCAGTGTGCCTGAGTTGAGGCCCAAGAATTTGCATTTCTAATAAGCTCCCAAGTGATGTTCATGCTGCCGGTCTGTGAACCATACTTTGATTAGTACTGGATTAGAGGCAAGGAAAATGCCCCTGGAATAATGATTATGATAACCTGAAATAAAGCAGTGCCGATAAGAATGAAAAGAGGCTGAAGACATTGTAACAGATGCAATAACTAAGACCAATGCACTTTAGGACAGATAAAAAGCTTTGAAAACCTAGAGAGAATTATTTTACGTCACTGTGATGTACAGATCTCTTAGCTTTCACCGTCCTTCCTTTTTACCCCCCCCCCCGTTCCCTCCTTTTTCCACTTTCCTTTTTACTTTGTTTCCTTAAATGATTAGTCATATCCACTCCTTTGCATATACTCTCACTGCCTTGCCCCCAACCCCGTATTTCACTGCACTTATTTTGATAAACATGACACCTGGTTAAAGCCAGACCCCTGATTACACCTTATCTGCATTTCACAGCTGAAGATAGATAACTTGATAAAAGCACAAGACAGTGATGCCTGAGACAGTTTAATTTCCCAGTACAGACTTTCCACTGGGCCCACAGTGCAGTCTGGCAATCTGGCATATTCTTCTAGTCCATTCTCTCCCTCAGTCTGTCACCAGCTACTACGTCCTTAGAATCTCAGTACTAGCCTCATTCTCAGTTTCATATGCCATAGAGAACCTACAACCGCTTGGCAAAGAGCCTCTCCCGGCTCTCCCCACCACGTCCATCCTAAGTGCATCTGTGCTCATACCCTCTGCTGGCTTTCCTGCTTCCATAGAATGCAGCAAAAAGATGGCCATCTATGACTGAGGACATGGGCCTTCGCCAGACATAACATCTGCTGGTGCCTTGACCTTGGACTTACCAGTCTCCACAACTATGAGAAATAAATTTCCGTTATTTATCAGCCACTCAGTCTATGGCATTTTGTTATAGGGGCTCACGGAGACTAAGACAAAGGACTAGCTTCACCTCTGAAAAACCCTGCCCTAGTTGAGCTCTGCTAGGTCTCTGCTTTATACCCTCCTCTTCTCATTTATCTATCCAGCTCTGCTGGGTCCTCAGGATTTGATCTTCAGCAAACCCCTTGCGACCAAGACTGTCAGGTTAAATCATCCCCTCACTGCTTTCTTGGAAGACTCAGGTCAGTCCTGTGGGCTCTCAAGCTGAGCCCGCCTGCTGAGGCAGTCAGGTGAGAGCTGAGGACAGCACTTTCTCTGAATTCCTTTGCTTTTTGCTGCACCAAGAGTTTTAATAACTATATTTACATTGGCACAGAGCATCAGCCTGGTTATGGAGAAAAGGGAATCTATAATGTGGTGTTTTAGTGCCGCATATAAATTTTACATCCCTGGTTGTATGTGTGTTATAAACTCTCCCCCCAACCCACTTCTTGTGCCTTCAATCTAAAGACTGGATCTGTGGGTTTTAACTTTTTCCTTAGGTATTTTCCTCATAAAAAATTATCCTTCCTATTTTTTTTTCAAAAAAGATGATAAATCTGGATTCCCTCAATGGTCTAAGTAGTGGTTTTAAATACCATTTTCTAAAATAGGTTGCATATTAGTCATCCTTTGAAAAATTCTCATCTGATATTTGAACTTTACTAATAAAAGACTCAATTGTTTTTAAACTGAGACCTTTTAGGAGTCTCAGGAATATTTTAACTCCAGTTTACATATTGTTTAGAAAAATGTTACCTTACTACTAAAAAAATTAAGAAATAAATTATGTCCACTGCTTTTTTAATAGGAAATAAATAAACAAATAAATAAATTCCGTGTTTTCACTTGTCAGAATCAGGCACTGTTTTAATATGTTTAACACACAGGATTTACATTAATCTTCACAACTATCTGTTATTAACCAGATTTTACCGATTAAGAAAAAAAGCAGAGTGTGGTTATATGACCCCAAGCAAATCCTATAATTAGTGAAGTTATGACTTGAGCCTAATTTTTCTATTCTTTTTTTTTTTTTTAAAGATTTTATTTATTTATTCGACAGAGATAGAGACAGCCAGCGAGAGAGGGAACACAAGCAGGGGGAGTGGGAGAGGAAGAAGCAGGCTCCTAGCAGAGGAGCCTGATGTGGGGCCCGATCCCAGATCGCCGGGATCATGCCCTGAGCTGAAGGCAGACGCTTAACCGCTGTGCCACCCAGGCGCCCCCTAATTTTTCTATTCTTGATCCTGCATGCCTAACATTGTGGTTAGGTTGCACTGCATTTTCTAGAATTTTCTTTACTATACGTTTTCAGTTATAAAGGGCTTTAGAAAGTCTCATGGGAGATCTGGAGAGCAGGAGTGAGGGAGCACCTCACACACGTTGTCATTGACCTGCTATCCCCTCGATGCTGTGAGACACCAGTTATACCTGCAACCATTTCCTGTCCCCTGAATCCTTCAGCTTTCCTGACTCCTGGACCAGGTGGGTGTTTAGGTTATCATAAAGGTATCTGACCTCTGCAGGTATATACACATATAGATTTAAATAGGGAGTCTATATAGAGAGATTCCATATACAGATTCCAAATACAGATTCCACATATACAGATTACATATATAGAGATCTGTATATAAAGAGTCTATCTTTATATAATCCATCTATATCATCGACATATAACATATACATGTTACACTAATATATAGCCATACACACACGCGCACACAGACGCAAAGACCCTCCTAGTGGTTCTGCTTCTCTGCTTGAACCCTGAATGACCCAACATTGCATTATAAACCTGATTCTGCTGGGATAATAAATGCCATAAAGACCTTTATTCATTTTTTTTAAAGTTAAATTCCTCTTAAAGAGGCCTCTGTTTCTTTAGCCCTTTCTGTTACAGGAAAAATGAATGAATGAATGAATCTATGAAAATCTTTGACACTTGAAGCAAACCTGATGTGTTACTATATGAGATGCTACTACTTTGTTATTTTAATACATCATGGGAAAAAGAGGTCTTTCCATTTAGAAGAGTCATTTATATTACTGTCTCTCCATTCTCTACTTTCCTTATTGACACAACTCCAAGGAGAGATCAAGAGTCAAAGTAAATCTTGCATAGCCTTTCTTTCAACTGCTCGACATCTGACTTCACATGTTCCTGGACTCTTATCCTGCCATAAATACAGTTTTCTAAAGAGAACTATGAAATGAAACTCTGTTTCACGTCTGCAATGGCAGAAATCTGTTGGCTTTCTCTTCCTTTATTGTGTAGGCACCTTTAAGACCCATAAGCTGCGAGAGTATTCTTCTTGGGCAATATTGTACTTTATCCCTTTAAATACATTTACAGCAGAATCAACAGACCACACACCAGCCTAACCTGAAACAGCCTTAACCTGCACAATAATCTTAACCCTCCTTCTCTAATTTGAAGGAAAAATCTTCCCCTAACATGCTTATATCTGTATTAACATGTACTCTCTACTCAAGACTCGAAGAACTTCCCTGATAATGTGAGACCATGGCTGTAATCTGTGAAGCCATCTGCAAAATCAGGTCTTGTTTCCACGACTCGAAACAGTTAAATATAAGCTGAAGATAATGAAAATCTACACATATTAGACTACCTGGACATTTTTCATCATACAGAATTCATATCTTGATCTTTGATTTAAATGAAAGAATCCATACTGAAATTTTGATAGAGAGGATATATAAAATGAGTTGAAAATGAAGACACTATATTTTCCTCTTGCTTCTTTGCATAAGGAATCTTTGCATTTTCAATTCTTTGTATTGGTCTGACCAACACTCAGATTTACCATCTCTACCCTCAAAGCATCTGGGCAACTTGATTTGCTTCTTGTCATGTGCACTGTTGCCACCCTGGTCCAAGCCACTCTCTTCACTGAACTATTAGAGTAGTCTCCCTGTTTCTCCTTCAGTCTGAACTCCACGAAACAGCCAGGGAATGCTTATTAAAACTGAGTCACATTGTGTCACTCTTCTGTTCCAAACACTTCATCAGTGACTGCTCATCTCACATGGAGTAAAGACCAAATGTTGGGCTGTGATTAACATGCTTGTCTTGTCTCCCTCACTAGCAAATAAGCTCTAGGAGGGCAGGGATCTTTATACATTCTGTTTGCTGCTATACCCATACACCCTAGATCAGTGTCTGGCACACTATAGGCTCGGTAAATAGGCAATGAATAAATGAATGAATTTTTAAGTTTAAGTGAAATGAGACTGACTTCGGGCATAACAAATTATGTATTTCTAAAGATGATAGCTCAATGAGCATCCAAATGTTCAATGAAGCACCCAGAAGAGTTTCTGGCTCTAGCTCCTTTCCTCATTGCAAATACAATTATGCCATATTATGCAACTATTACCTCTTTCCTTGCATGTAAGTCTCAGCATCTGTATTTAGAGAAGAATACCACTTAAAGTAAGCCTTTCTTTGACATAAAACTTTCTCATGAATAAAAAAGAAATGGTTCTACTAACTGTTATAAGGGCATGCATTTTGAACTGCGTTTCATTTGATGGAAGCTGAAATTTGTGTCCTTTCTTGTCAAGTTTATTCAGAAACCGGTGGCATGATTTCACATTGGCTGTTTAAAACTACGGTGCCCTTGCGACTGTGGTGAGATGTTTGCCTCCACAAAAAGCAATCACACTGCCAGTGAACCTGAAATCTGGGTCTCAGTATTTCCAGGTGTTAAGTAACAGTTTCAGGCAAGCCATACTGTCCTCATGTGTAAATATATGCAAAGATAATCCATGGATTTTTGTTTAAAGAAATAGTGTGCTTAAGAATGTTTTTAAATGCTAAGGTTGTTATACTCAGAAATATATCTTGTGACATTTTAATTCTTTCTATTATACAAATGTGTAACAGCATTGCTCGAAGGAACTTAACAAGACTCAAAGTAATTATTCTCATCCATCTCACTGAAGATATATAAATCTTACATTAAAGATTTTGCAAGTTATGAAAATATATTGTCCCTATAAAGTACATTTAGCATCAGAAGGATTCAGATGAGGCTTTGGAATAATAATGGAGAAAACCAAGTGATTTAAATTAGGGCTCAACAATAGTGCCCAGCAAATCATTTTGCTGGTCTTCAGCTCCATGTTTATGTCTCTTCCACAAGTAGATTATGCTAATAGGTGCCAAGAGATTCATATCTTCAGCAGGCTGAGAAAGCCTGTGGTTACTTTAAATTCTCTTTCTCTCAAAGGGCAGACATCATAACCTGAAGTATTTTCATTATGATTCACTTAACAAAGACGATGTGTGGCAGGTAGACTGCCTATCAATAATCTTTAGTGAGAATTCACTTTGGACAAGCTTTGTAATGTGGGTTTGGAGCAGAAAGGCAAATAAAAGAAGATGTGATCTTTCTTAGATGCTTGAACTAAAAAATCACGTGTACATTCCCACTCTCCTTCCCCTAGCAACACATGAGGGATACAATAAATTCTCATGTGGTCAAATCCCACAAACTGTAACTGATTCTTGAAACACACACTAGGTCCTAACTCCCTACCTCCACGTTTTCTGAAGAAACTCCATACACAAAGCATACACACAAACCAATACACAAACACAAAAATAAGCCAAAAAATCCACCTTGATAAAAGGATATCTAACCTCTCCCCAACATTATTTTCTCTGACCCCGTTTTTTTTCACTGATAAAATTGGGATAATAAGAGTACTCATATTCTACATATATGTAGGGATTAATGAGATAAAGGACAAAGATCATAGCATATAATTAGCACTCAATAAAAAATAGTTATCAATAGTAGGAATAGTATTCATTCAGCAGCAGCCCTACCAATGAACTCATGAACTAGAATTGAGAAACTTTCATATGCTGGACACTGTATTAAGTGCTGGCAAAATGAAGATAAACCACACATTCTACACCCTTAATTATTTCTCAGGTTTTTGTGAAACACACTCATTCATACACACACACTCAAACACACACAAAAATACAAATCCAGTGGGACAAATGCTCTGATTACATTTTACAAGGTTTTGTAAAAGCACATAGAGAGTCATTGCTTGGCAGATATCACATATTTTACACTACTTCGATACTGTCTGCTCAAATGTAAAAAAGTAAAAACAAAACAAAACAGAAAACCTTTAGTTAGAATGTTTTCTTGTCTGTTTTTGACAGGATACCAACCACTGCTACTCAGTGAACCTGTCTGAGCGTCACAGCCAGAAAAACACATTGGTCAGTTACCATGTACAGAATCTCTCTCAAACTCACCTACACTTCAACATATGTCCACTTGACAGAAGATTACAATTCATATTGGTTATACAGATGACATTCCATTACAATGAATGTCCAGTGAGTGAATAGCATACAGTATTTTCTTAAAATGGGATTTCACTGGAACAGAAACTGTATGGATATAACCCATCACCACTGTGCAGAATGTTATTATGATTGCAACTGGTTTTTCATTTAAATGGTCTTAAGGCTAGATAATGAGATTCCACCTGTATAAGCTAAAAATGCAAAATCATATTTTAGTTTTCTCATGGTCCAGCTACTTGAAATTAATGCATGATAAAATTGTTTATATTTTCTTAAGTGAGTAAAATTAACAGCTATAAAAAATATTAGCTTCACAGAGAATATTCCAATACCTTAGTTTTCCATCAGTTACACCAGAGATAACTCATCATATCCCATCCAACAAAACTGTATATGAACAAAATACTTGCTACACATCAAAGACAGGATTACTAAATGTATAGTCCTCTATTATTTATTATAAAATTTCCTTTTAGAAATAGGCTTTTGTTAATGAGAACCATAGTAACACCATCTTTTTCCCACTTTCCTTCTTCTTTAGAGTGAAAGTTCATAGAACAATAAATGCCTTGCCTTTGGAAAGGCACTGAAATATCAGCTGAAGAGTTATACGTCTTCAAATAGTAGTATGAGCAATTGATACATTCTTGCTGGGTATTCACCTGTATGATGAGTATTGCTTAGCCTCAGACACCTGGTTAATTTTTTTTTTTTCCTAATTAGAAATGAGGTATACATGTTACACAAAAAAGATAACCACAATTTAAACTGATCTGTAGAGTGCTCATACACTGCTGGTCTTGAACTCAATAACAAAAAGATAAATAATCTGATTTAAAAATGGGCAAAGGATCTGAATGGACATTTCCTTAAAGAAGATATACGAATGGCCAATAAACACATGAAAAGTTATTTGATATCATTAGTAACTAGGGAAATGACTATCAAAACAAGGATGGCATACCAGACATACCGCTTAAGAATTTTAATAGTAAAATAATAATAATAAAAATAAAAGATAGCATGTGTTGATAAAGATGTGGAGAAAATGGAATCCTCCCACACATTATTGCTAGGAATATAAATAGTAGTCAGTTTGGAAAAACAGTTTGGCAGTTCCTCAAAGTTTTAAAAAATAGAGTTACTATAAGACCCAGCAATTCTGCTCCTAGGTATACGCCCAGGATAAATGAGACCATTATATATTCCAAATAAGCCATATACATAAATATTCAATGCAGCATTATTCCTTATAGCCAAAAATGAGAACAATACAGAATACCTATCAATTGATACATGAGTAAACAAAATATTATATACAGTAACAATGGAAAATTATGTGGCCATAAAAAGGAATGAGTATTGATATATGCCAACGGATGAACCTTGGAAACATCGTGTTAAGTGAAGGAAGCCAGACAGAAGAAGTGACACATTTATATGAAATATCCAGAACAGGCAGATCCGTAGAGGCAGAAAGTAGATTAGTGATTGTGAGTCTACTAAAACCTATGGGATTGTATGTTTTATTTTATTTATTCTTCTTTTGTTAAAGATTTTTATTTTTAAGTGATCTCCACACCCAACGTGGGGATCAAATTCACAACCCCAAGATCAAGAGTCGCTACACTCTACCATCTGAGGCAGCCGGGCACTGGATTTTATACATTAAATGGGTGAATTACATGGAATGTGAATAATATCTCAATAAAATTGTTAAAAAATAACACTCTGACCAACTGAAAAGCAAACAAAACACAAAAATGCTAGTCTGGAGAAGTCTTTGTGAGAGTCTCTTTCCTCATCTGAACACCAGCTGCTCTACCTCTAGCATGCTCGAGAGGAAGAGCAGGGTGACCCAGCTCAGTGATTTACAAACATTTTTAAAGGCACAAATTTATTTATTTATTTATTTATTTATTTATTTTTAAAGATTTTATTTATTTATTTGAGAGAGAGAGAGAGAGAGCATGCGCTCAGGGAGAGCTGAGGGAGAGGGAAAATCAGGTTCCCTGCTGAGTAGGGAGCCAGACACGGGGCTGGATCCCAGGATCCTGGGATCATGACCTGGGCTGAAGACAGACGCTTAACTGACTGGGCCACCCAGGTGCCCCAAATATGCAAATTTTTAAAAAGTGTTCCCTTTATGAAGCTCAAATATATAAAACAGAGAAGCGACATTTTAAAACCACCAAGTCATCGCATAATGTCAAATTTATTACATTTACTTAAAAGCATTCAATTAAACAATGAGGTTATTACAATAGCCTCAAAATTTAAAAAATTGTAATTCACAACTATGCAAAATTGAAAGTTGTGAATCACAGTACAAGTCATAAGAGCATCATAAATTATTTTATTTCTATATTTTGCTTTGGTTGGACAAGTCTCAAAAATCCTGATTCATACAAATAAATAGTTATAATATGATTTGTCATTAGTACACGTTTTCAATTAAATCATTCTAGAATTTGAGTTTTGTTGCTTGAAAATTCCAAAACAAATCACATTATTCATCATAAACACAAAGGCTGAATCAGTGTATACCCAATAATAAACCTTAAAATTTTCTGGAATACAGTCTTAGTAAGACGATCAATTGTTTTGTATTTACTTGTTGTTGAACAATCTCTTAATTATAATTACAGCACATACCAAAAAGTTGTGTTCAACCTTTATCTAGAATTCTATTAAGTATGACACGTGCATTCTATACTAGGGTATTTTGTCTTCATAAGTTTCTGAAGTACACATGTGGAGGTCTTGATTTGGAATAATACTGATACCGAGTTGCAATCTTTCTAAATAAACATGACAAGCTGCACGTGCGCATCCACACAGATGCATAAGCAAGGGAAGCTTTGTTTTGAAGACTTCATACTCAGAAAACAAAAAAAGTCACACTAGAGCAGAAGTCATCATATCGATAGTGCCCAGTACTTCACTTGAAGTTGTACCCTTTTTAAATCATAATTTTAAATATAATGAGAAAGATAGATTTTTTGTTAGTGTTATTTTAAGTAAATGCTTCATGAGATTGCTACACTGAGCAGAAAAGTCCCATAGTGCAGACTTTGGGAACCGCTGGGCTATAGTTATGCAGATGTTCCCTGTAGGTCTACAATTCTATCATTTTATTTTCTTAAGCAAGATCGAATTTTTTTTTGAGTAAATTGTTTAAGATTTTAATGTTTTTTTATAAAAGATTTTTGGATTGCTGGGCCCCTGGGTATTCTCACCCAATAATCTACAGAGACGTAGGACAAAACAGCAACAACAAAAACAAAACACTCGGCCAGCTCTACCTTGCTTCACATACTTGTAGTTTGCTTTACCTGATGCCAAGGAATGACTTCTTCTATCCTCTAAGTCTCAGTCTGGATGGCAGACACCTCCTCAAAACCTATGCTTGACCGGAGAACCTAAGCACACCACGCACGTCATAGCTATTCATTGGGCAAGTTCTACGCACCTAGATAAATACCAGCAAAATCATCGTTCCATAAGGACAGTGTGTTTCTTGTGCATTTCCTATCTCACTACCCATTTATCCACGTCGACCTCATGCACATGTCCATACACACACAGACGCCAAGAGCTCTTAGCACCGTGCTAGTAACATAGTAGCCTTAGGCATATTTAGGGCCAGACCAGACTTTCCCACTTGGCACAGATATTTTAGAGATCAGAGAGTTTCATACACTAATTTTACAAGGTAGGACATTTAAGAACAGGGAAAATAGATAATTTCCTAAAGGACTGTTGTTCCAGCTGAGTTTAGAACTCAATTTTCAAATTTTGTGGCTATCACACTAGACTATCACACTATTTTTTAACATGCTTACATCTTATATGGAAACTACAGGAATGGTGTGTTTATGTGTACTTGCATGGGGATGTACTGCTGAATATGAAAAGTTTATTCCGTATGTGTGTGTTTCTTGTCAATGCATTTATATTATTTCTATATACATATGTGTGTTTATATAATACTGTAATTTATATATATCCACTTATATTTATAAGCTGACCCATGGGAACTTTATCATATATAATGTATATTTATTATGTATTTACTTGGTTTTATAATCGTTCCAAAATATCTTCTATGAGATGTTAGCATGTTAGTTTTATAACTCATATGTTCATATCTCCAATTATAGTAAACTACTTATATCAATTAATATTTAAGGAACATGGTTTTGATTTAATAATTATTGCTAAGCCAAACACGTATTTGATAAGATTGTATTAAGTCCTATAATAATGTCATAGAAATATCAATTTACTTACAAAAAGTATTAAGACCTTACATGCCTATTTATATATTAGGGGAAAGAGAAGGTAGTATTGAAATTTATCAGGTATGCTTCCTATTCTCAACAGGCAAACAGAACAGAAGAAATGAGTATGTGAAAACTCTAATATGAGCCAAATGGGTTCAGAGCTCTAACAAATGTTAAAGCAAGGTAATATAATCCAAAATAGTGATATTAATTCAGATTGGCATAAATAGGGAAGACTTGATAAAAGTAAAAGAAGGAGGTATTTGAGCTGGAATAGTATAAGAAAATAAATCTTTTCTTTTGCTTATCTAAAAAAATACCTGTCCTCTCATTATTAAAAACCTTCATTTTCAGTTTAACATTTAGATTTACTTCTAATAGCCTAGAGTAATTACTTATAGAAGCACCCTGGGAAATAAATGCAAAGTTGGTTGATTATGATCACTTTTTAAGCATATATAATTAAAAGTAAAAAAAAAATGATGTATTTACCAAGCACGGAGGAAACTCAATAGAAATCTGCAGGGATCATCCTCTTATCACTCGTTATCATGTTCATCTTCCTTATAAAGGTTCCTGTACAGGAACCAGATACAATAAACATGACAATAGTATGAAGCGAATTATAAAAATGAAATGCTAACTCAAATATGATTGAAGGTTTAGCTTACTTGAGCTAAACTTTGTAAAATATATGATCGCCCCTTCCTGTGAGTGTTTCGTACTAAATCTTACCTTGATTTATGATGTTGGAAACCTACGAAGGCATGCTTTCTAATACATACACTCAGTCACGGCTGAATACCTCACTAATGTACTATATTCCCTGATGAACCAACCAATTTAATAACTTTGCCAATGCCAGCTTTTGAACAAAGCAGCCCCTCATTGACATTCCAGTGCAATAGCTAATAACAATTAGATTTCATTATAGCATTGTATCTTGCTATTGTCATCCCAACAAGAGATGCTTTCCTTATAAGCCACAGAATTGACATAAATGTAAATGTCAGTCCAACCCATCAAATAAGTAGTCTATGGACCCTCATTACCAGATATGAGCTCACATCTGTTTCATTGTCATATATTGTTTTTCCATGTCATTTATTTTCTTTTGAAAAGACTCCAACATTTTTCAGTTTTTGAAACCTTGTCACCAATTTGGCAAAATCATTCAGGCTCTGGAGAAATGTATCTTTTTTCTGTTAATATTGTCCTTTTAGAACCTAAGTAACTAAACAGGGTGCTATCTACACATTGTACGGATAGAGAACTCAAGAGTTTTTCTTAGTACAGATATTAGAATCTAAAAATTACTCAAAGCGCTATATTCAAAAAAATTCAAATCATTGCTCCTTTGCTCACGTACAACAGTCATTTTGGCATTTTGACAATAATGACAAAATGCTTGTAAAGATGTTGAAAAAATATATAATTGAAATACATTTTTTGATGTAGACAAGATAGGGTTGAATTTACATTACTATAGCTATAGATACCTAGGAAAGGCCACTTAAATTCAAGTGATTATCAAAGTAATGGAAAGGCATATGGATGTATGAACATGTCATTCAATGGCTTTTTCAGGATTTCCTTTAAATTGCATTACCTTCAGATTTCTGAAAAGATGATGAACCCACACAGGTTGCTGAAATCTACTCTACAGGGAGATGCCACAGAGAAACACGGAATCTGATGGACTCACATTAAAACTGTGAAAAGTCCTTTGGAGAGACTAAAGATAATTGGGTATCTACATGGGAGAAACTATTCAGTGGTCCAGAGCTGAAGCTGGGGCAGAATTCTCATATTGTTTCCTCCTTCTCCCCAACCCCCACTCATCACTGCAATGGGTGAATCAGTGCCTCTTTCCTTAGCAATGAAAAAGAGAAAGCAAACAGAAACAAAAACATTAAGACTAGCCCAACTCAAACCAGGGAATTTGGGGGTAAGACCTTAGGATGCAAACTCATGGGCCCCAACCAGTAGGGCCTTTGTGAACCAAAACCTCTGAGGGGGGCTAAATTATCTGTTTTTTTGTTTTTTTTTAAGATTTTATTTATTTATTTGACAGAGAGAGATACAGCCAGTGAGAGAGGGAACACAAGCAGGGGGAGCGGGAGAGGAAGAAGCAGGCTCCCAGCATAGGAGCCTGATGTGCGGCTCGATCCCAGAGCACCAGGATCACACCCTGAGCCGAAGGCAGACGCTTAAGGACTGAGCCACCCAGGTGCCTCTAAATTATCTGTTTTAACAAGCTTGCCAGGAGCTTCTGATGAGCACTCAAGTTTAAGAAGCCCTAGAGCCTAACTGGGGTAGGAAGTGGTTAACAGACATGGCTATATGTCCAGCAAAAGTCTCTCCTTCCATGGAAAAAAACAGTATTGAATAAGATAGTAAAATAAATAAATAAATAAATAAATAAATAAATAAATAAATATAGATTCCTGAGGGAAAAAGATGGTTAATGGTGGGTGAGGAGGGAAAAATGAAAGTGGTTTAGCTCATATTTTGATATTCTAGGCCCTGTGTTCTGAAGCATTTAACTTTCTTCCTAAAATTTCCAGAAGCAGTATCAATATCCTTATAAAGTTGAGGAGTAATATTGGAAATATTAAGTAAAGACAATTTTAAAGAAAACTCAAAGAGAAATGATAAGTATAAGAAAAAGAAGAAACTAATTTACTGATGGGTAACATGGCCAGATGAATTCAACTAAAGAACAAACTAGTAAGCCGAACCATTAAATTCAGGAACTCTCCCAGAAGGCAAAGATAAAGAAATACAAATAATGAGAGAAAAGGTAAGGCAGGAGATACAAGGGATATAAGGAGAAATGCTAATATTCATTTAATAATAGTCCCAGGAGAGAAAAAGTAATAAGAATTTTTGAGGAAATAATGAGCAAGATTTTTTCAGAACTAAGACCATAGATAAAAAGGATTCATAATATACTGTTAAAAACAAGACAGCAAGCACTAAATGGAGTCACTTATGCTAAGCCTCATGTCACCAAACCAGGACTTAACTTTAATTACAGTTTTGGCTCTCACAGAAAGGGGACCTCAAATCAGTTGTCAGGAATCACCTGGTCAGCACCAATGAGGTAATGAGCCTGGTAGACCCTTGCCGTCCCTCAAAGGAAAGTGATCTTGCCACAGTGAATCCACTCTTTGTTAGTATAACTTCCTTGTCCTGCTCCCTTTTGCCTATAAACTCCTTTTATTTTGTACAGCTCCTCCGAGCTCCTTTCTGTCTTCTAGATGGGATGCTGCCTCATTCATGAATTGTTGAATAAAGCCAATAAGGTCTTTAAAATTTGCTCAGTTAAATTTTGTTTTTTAACTAAATTGAACCATAGAGATGCAGGTAAGTGTTGGAACACTTGGGAACATAACTAAATTAAATTTAATAACATCAAAAGCCAAAAAAATTTTCTAAAATCTTCCTGAAGGAAAATACTTACATCTACAAAGAAGTACCGGTCGGGGAAAAAAAAAAAAAAAAAAGAATGACTTTGAACCTAAAATGTATGTCTATCAGAATTGTCATTTTTGAAAAATAAAGAGGTTTTCTGTGTTACACAGGCTCAGAAACATTATTTCATTAAAATCCTCTTTGAAAGGATTTTCAAGAAATTACTGCAGCAAAAAGCAAAGAAAGATGGAGAATACGGAAAGTAGATAACTTATGAATTTTAATGTCAACCAAAGCAATGACAAAAACCAGATATCCAACAAAACTTGCCTTGGGAAGGGGATGGCATCCAGAGGAAAGAGAACAAGTAGTGAAAAATGTTGAAGAACTTTCTTTATTTGGAGAAAAAAAAAGATTATAATAGATAAATAGGTAGTAGATATAGGTATGCAGATATGTGTGTGTGTATATAATTAAATTATATTGTATGTTTATAAATTGATTAGGAAAAATAAACATACAAGGGCCTGGAAAAGTTGAGAAATAAAGAAGGCTAAGAAAAACAGAATATGTAAATTGAAATTAACTGAAGAAAATTCTTTTAATCAAGAAAATATAAAGAAGATAAAAATGAAAGAAAACCACAGCACAGAGCTACACTATTTGAAATAAGCTAACAATAACAACAACTATATAATTATAACAGAACTAAAATCTACCTCATGAATATAAAGATTGGCCCTCAGATAATTTTATAAAAGATCCAATGAAATAATATCAAGAAGAGATTCATCAATTGGAAAGAATGTGTATTAGGTCAATATTATGGAAGATAATGTAATTGTCTTATCAGGAAAAAACAGAAGTGAAACTTGGCAATATCAAAGTGAATATTATATTCTGATAAACTGAGCTCATGGATAAAGAAATAACAATGAAAATATATACAGATCTCTCAGCATCAAAAAATATGAAGGAACAACTGATGAACTAAAAGACAAAGTTTCTTCTTAAATTTCACTCGAATATTTTGATACTCTAAGTAAGTGATTAAACAATTAGACAAAAATCATGCAATACATTTGAACATTTAGATGCAATGTTCATATTCTTTGAAAAACACCACTTCCCAAAGTGGGCACAAGAAATGGAACATCTGAATATTCCTGGATTTGTTTAAGAAATCTAATTTACGTTTAAAAGTCTTCCCAGTAAGAAAACTACATATTTGTAAGTCTTCATTGGCAAATCCTTCTAAACATTTAAGGAAGAAACAGTAGCAATTCTACACAACCTTCACAGCAAAGGAAAGGAGCAAACACTTGTCAGCACATTGATGAGGCCAGGGAAAGTCTGACGCCAATCCCTTATAAGACCGTTAAAAGACATGAGAAGACAATCCCCTATGTCTCACTGACATAAAGACAAACAAAACACCTAACCAAATATTAGCAAACAAAATCCATCAGTATACAAAAAAGTGAATAACACATGGATTTATTCCAGGAATTTAAGGTTAGTTTAACATTCAAACAACAGAACTGGGCTACATTCAACATCTTGGATGAAATGGATAAACTCCCTGAAAGACACAAACTGCTTAAGAGTATTCAAGCTGAGGGGCGCCTGGGTGGCTCAGTCCTTAAGCATCTGCCTTCAGCTCAGGGCATGATTCCAGGGTCCTGGGATTGAGCCCCACATCAGGCTCCTCTGCTAGGAGCCTGTTCTTCCTCTCCCACTCCCCCTGCTTGTGTTCCCTCTCTCGCTGGCTGTCTCTCTCTGTCAAATAAATAAATAAAATCTTAAAACACACACACACACACACACACACACACACACACACACACACACAAAACAAAATCACGAATCTAACAAAATATCCAGTAGTTATTAAACTTCCTTCAACCTGAACATCTATTGGGCAGTGTGAAGGTCTAGACTAGGCAGTATACATAAAGTGCCTAGTAAAAACCTGAGTGGCGTACAGTGGTAGCCATTATTGCATCATAAATTTCCAGTGGAAAGAGGAGCACCTGTAAGGCCATGTGAAGGCTCCAGAAACTTGCAGGTCATGAGATAAATGATTCCTGGTACAAAGTATCATGCCCATTTATTTCCCATGGTTGAGTAACAAAAAATGTAATTTACAAGACAGTAAGGAAAGGAATGCCTCAAGTGTAGGTCAAAAGATAACGATGCAAACAATAATGGATTTAAAAAATGAGGTATAGATGCCTAACACATAATGAGGCAAATTCAGTATGAGACAAAGAGAAGTGTTAATGAAATGGAAGTACCATTATGCTTCTGTCAAAGTAGACAAGTTTTCAAAGCCAGTAATAGTTAAAGTGGAATTGGAACTATATACACTACTATATACACATCACTATACCGGTGTGATAATGAATCACTTTATTAATAGTAGAGTGTTGAGAAATGTGATTATAAATTGTATTACTAATAATACCAAGAAAATAATCTTTTCCCCAAATGTACATATCCAGGGGAAAGCAAATTGCCACTCCGTGTCCAAGAATATTTTTAATGCACAAACACAAAATAGTTTACTCATAGAAAACTATTCAACAGAAATTGAAATTAATACAAACTTTACACCCTAAAATGTTTACTACGGAACTATATCATGATAATAAAAAGAAAAGTAAATAAATTACAGCATGCGAACACAACAAAATATTGTACACTCATAACATCTTATGTTGAATGCAAAATAATAAGATGGGGAAATATTTGTGCTAAAAAGTTTTATTGTAACCAGAATGAGGGAATTTTCCACATATTATAGTTTCAGCCATTTTTAAAACAATGAAAGGAAATATAGCAACACCTTAGTGATAATTTTCTCTGGAGTGATGACTGATTTTTAAAATCTTTTCCAGAACTTCTATATTTTCTATCATATTCATGATTTAAGTTTTGTTCAGAAAAAAACAGGTTTACTTTAGAGTGGGAAAGAAAATAATTACTTCGATTTAACTCAATTATTTTCCTAATTTTGAGGAAACATAACTTACTATGATATCTCAAAATCTAAATGCCCATGAAAGACCTTGGTCTTTAATATATACAATTTATATTACACAGACTAGGAAAGAGTGTGTGTACACGTATTTATAGTAAAAGAGATGGACCAGAGCCATCGATGTGAAAGCTGCATGAGGAGTAAGTCAGTTAATTTAGAAATGTCTGGAAAATAATGCTGTGATTGAGGCATAAAAAAGCAGGCTGACCACAGCGGCAGGGCCTAAGTTAGCTGACAAGCAAAACAACAATTTTGAAAAATAACCAACTGATTAATCAAAAGACAGATTTGGCTCATTTCTCCTGGTCTCAGTCCTCTACCCATCCTCCCCATATGGAACTGACCAACTGAACTGGTCAAAACATTTAACAATGGTGTAGCAATATCATAATCTTTGATCTGACAAAATGTCTAGAACCAAGATCATCCGAGCTACATTTCTCTATGTGGGTTGCATGTTGTCTCCAAAGCCTTTCTGTAAAGGTATTTCTAGAATCCTCCCATTTCTCAACTCCGTCATAGAGGTCATGATGGGTGTGGCAGAATAAACACAAGCTTAATAACGAATGCCAGGTAGGGGGTGCGCCTTTTCGGCAGCTGGAGATGTGTTAGTCAACCCTGAGTCTATTACTTGGTGTAGATGGTAAGTGCGTGGCAGCTCTTTATCATCTGTTAAGAGCGGGTTTTCATGACCTCGAATGAACCTCAAGAACTTAGCATCTGGTACAATATAATACAGCAACTTTGAGGACCACTGAACCATATCCTCCCTAGATTCAAAGATCAAGAATTATCTGGAGTATCATGAAAGGCTGTAGACATTTAAATAATATTCTTATGCTTATGATTTGTGCATCCCCTATGCTGTAATACCTAGAACATAATCGTTTCCCTAACCTGGCAATAATCAAGGAATAACTAATTTCCTGGGAACATGTGGTTCGTTTATGGAATGAACGGTGATTGCTCATGGAGAGGCCACAGCAGGAACTGTTTTGATGTTTAGATTTTAGAAGTGAATGATATCTAATTGACACAAAAGAAAATAGGAACTCAGAAGCAGTAAAGAAAATCTGGACGTTTCAGCAAATACCCTGGAGTGGACAGTTGACAACAGGATGGGGGCCACACCAGGTGGAACCCACAGAGATTGGAGGCATGTCCCCGCATCCTTTGATCCACGCACACCACAGGCATCATTAATGCCTTTCAGCAAAGCAGTTTTAAATTTGCTTAAGAAAAAGGAGCACGGTTTTGGATTTCCATTTTAGCACCTTTACAATTAAATCTTTCTCAAGTGGTCGATAAAACAAGTTCCCAGAAAAAAAGTATTTAGTAATGTGATTTAGCAATGAGGGTGTGTGGCCTTGCCTGGGCATTAGGGTTACATTGTTCAGCTGACAAAAGTCCCATTGTAATATACAAGCAATGGTCACATGAATACGGATGTAAGCGTCTAGAGAATGTAATTAGTGACTTAGGAGATATATTTAAGGAAAAATTACAGCTTTTAATCATTTTAAGAGTCCAGAGACGCGAAGGCACCCGCAGAATAAAATGTGTGTGGCACAGAAGTAAACACAAGTCATAGTAATGCACAATACTGTTAACGTAATGGCTTGGCTGTCTTGGCAGTTCAGTTTATCACTTAATGCTGTGTTATCAAGCCCTGACATTTTAATTTCTTTTCTACCTAATTGATATTCCCTTAACACGAGGTAAAGACAAAATTTCATACCTTGATCTGGGGTTTGCTATACCGCTTATTGGCTGAACCAATGCAAACATGCAAGAATCTTATTAAAACATCACTTTTTCTGAGTGGTCTCGGGTGGAGATTCTGATATTTAGATGTAAACTGACTGTCACAACAATAAACTGCTCAAGCTCACAAAAATGTTCATTTCAGGCCAGTCTGTTTTCCGAAGTCTATGGCTGTCAAATCTTGTATCTTTCTCTCTCTGATCCCTAGAGCAGATGTATTCTGTTTGCTCTTATAATAAAACATGTGTCTGGCCTCTAACTGATTACTGTATCAACGGGAACACAAGGAGACAGTCAGACTATCCATAGGGCTGTGTGTCAAACAGCAGTTTAAGCTTCTTGGTGAAAGAGGGTAATTTCTGAGAGTTTCCCACTGTAATAGTTACAGGCTTTATCCACAAAGGACAATATTAGATTGTGTATTAACCTTTTGATTATTCATGCTTCTAGAAGGAAGGCATTTCAGAAATGATTGTTTACACGTTACGAATGTTTACCCAACTGCCAGGGATTAAAATCAGCTTAAATAAATTGCCAGAACACATAGGCAAGGTGAGTAATTAAATGTCACAAGAGACCACTGATAAGTCTTTTACACGGGTGCCAATTAGAATATTTTGGATATCTATTCTGTGATCCACTGTAGACCCACACACCTCAATGTATGTGATAATGCATTCCAGAAAATTTTTCTATGAGTTACCTTTCACATATAAAGTAAAACACTGATTTCACTAAGAATGATCTGGTGTTACGGCCTGAATGTTTGTGCCCAGCCCCAATACTCACATTCATATGTTGAAACCCGAACATTCAACATGGCTATGTTTAGAGATGGGACCTCTAAGAAAGTAATTAAAGTTAAATGAGATCATAAGTTTGGGGTCCTGATGCCATAGGATTGATGTCCTTGAAAAAACAGACACCAGAGAGCTCCCTCCCTCTCTCCCCATGCATATTCATTGAGGAAAAGCCATGTGAAACACAGCAGGAGAGAAGGGGTCCTTCAGCAAGCCAGGAAGAGAGCTCTAGAAACCAACCATGCTGGTGTCCTGATCTTGCACTTCCGGCCTCCTGAACAGTGGGAAAATAAATTTCTGCTTTTCTAGTTGCCCAGTCTGTGGTGTTTTGTTACTAATAAATCTGGTGGAGACACAGATGTAGTTAAGGTATTTTGTAAAGTTGACAGTCAACTCCAGAGCAGAGGGGGGGAAGGGAATGAAATACAGAAATTATTCTAAGATAATTAAACATACATTCCAGGGTCTTTATATGAGTAAGACAAAGTGAAATACTTTTCTTCAAAATTAAAAGGAGAGTCTGAATTAGATTAAATACTGATGGATCTGAGTTGAAATTTATTATAGATTTTATCTATATTAGGTTCATCTTTCATTATCTTTATAAATAGCATCTTGGATGTAGTGCAAATTGCTCAAATGTATTATAAAAGAGAAATAAGGTAGGGTTTGCACTAAATGGTACCCACATGCATTATGGAGTTGAAATATTTTCAACAGTGTGAAATGGGTACTGGAATAGACTGACAGCAATTACACAATGTAGAAAATGTAGAAATAATTCAGTATATGATAAAGGTAGTACACAAATTAGAATAAGTAAAACTCTTTTTAAATTGGTACTGAGAGAAATGCATAATTATCTCCTAAAATGAACAAAAGGGTGACTGGATCGTTTACTGCAATACATTCTAGAAGGTGATGGGTAGTAAGGAGGGCACGTATTGCATGGTGCACTGGGTGTTATACGCAACTAATGAATCATCGAACTTTACATCAGAAACCAGGGATGTACTGTATGGTGACTAACATAATATAATAAAAAAAACATTAAAATAAAAAAAAGTACACACTACACATACCTCATTCCTATTTATATATACACACGACATGCATGGAAATTTACACCCTGTATATGACGCTACAAGAGAACGAAAAAGTAAATGAATAGTTATCTGAACTTGGATTAGAAAAGATCTGCATAATACCAAAATCAAGAGCCCAAATGAAATGATTGATATAGCTTTGACTAAATAAAGGGTTCACTTTTTTAATCATAAAAGATTTTTTAAAAAGGCATAAGAGGGAAAAAGCATGATGAGAGAAAAAAGGGGATGATAAACTTACCCAAAATAAGGATCTCATACAAATTAATGAGTTAGAAAAATTACTCCCCCTTCCAAAAAAAGTGGGGGGGGGTACGGTGCAAAGGCAGTTCTCAAAAGCAATAACTAGAGAAATACCTAGGGAAAAAATATTCAAAGTCACTGTTCTTAATCATGCAAATTGAACAACTAGGCACAAATTTTGCCTAAAAAATCAGCACTTAAATATGTTTATCAATAATCGTGTTAATGGATACAGGTAATTCTGTGCATTTTTGGTAAGCTGCCATCATTTTTCCGAAGAGAAATTCTGAATCGTATGATCACTTTTTAACTCAGGAAGCTACTTCTAGTTACTCGAGAAATAATCACGTTTTGTTATGTGATAGAGAAGAGGTCATGTTATACAGAAGTAAGGTCTGTCATAAGACTGGAAGTGATCAGTACTGTGTACAAAACTCAATGTATAAAATATTTACGGTGTCATTACAAATAATGGGAAAACATATGGAAACAAGAGTTCTGCTGAGCAATTTCTTATAGCCATTAATGGTGAGCATTCTTTATAATTATATTTTAGGAAAATATAATGATAAGTTAAATATATGCATTATATTAATATCTATTATATGAACAGAAAAATGTATATTAAAATAGTATGTAAATATAAAACTAATTTTGTTACCAGTAGAGCAAATAGAGCAGATTTCTCTCTCTCTTCTATCTGTAAATTATGAGTGGAAACTGGCTAGGATGAGATAGACCACAGCATTGAATGTTGGCAGGATGTGTGGTTTTATATACTTTCCCATACTGCTTAGTATTTTACAATTTTTCTAAAATGGATATTTATTACTTATGTTTATAGAATTGACTTGGAATTAATATCCTTTTAATTTAAAGGCCCTCTCCACACATCCCCTGTGGAAGAAACATACATGACACAATTTTGTGCGAAATTCCCGTTTTTACTGACTGTCTGAAATTAGAGTGTGCAGGAGTTCTCAACCCTGGCTGCCCATTAGGGACACTCGGGAGTTTTTATAAGATACTGACGCCAGGGGCACTTCACTGCCAGAGATTCTGAGTTAATTATTCTGGGATATTGATGTTTTCTTATAAGCCCCTTAGATACTTCTAATATGCAGCCCAGAGGTTCCATTCACAGGAGCCCCTTGTTTAAATTTATGGATTCCCAGACCACATTATTTGGAAATCAGATAGCTGGCCTACAGTTGGGACTTATACACACACACACACACAAACACACACACACTGAAACAACACAGGTGACTACCTCCGATCAGCAAAGTTTGTTTGGGAATGGCTAAATGTGTCTATTCCTTCAAGCCAGGCACCAGAGTGCATTCATAGTGCCTGTGAAGAATTATCAACTTTAAATGACACTACTGGGGAAAGACAATTCTATGAAGGGATAGCAAGTCTTATCTATAATTCTGATGAATTGAAATTGCAGGGTAAGGGTAACACTTACACATAACATGGCTCAATACAAATTCAATAGTGCATATATTTAAGTGTCTCATGGACACGTTAAGTGCTAAAGAAATTGAGAGAGAGTTTGTGTGTGCGGACTCTGGGCTGCAGGGAAGTAAGAGGTTTCAGTGAAATGGTGGTTGATATGGACCTTTACAGATGAATAGGGGTGAGTCAGGCTTAAAAGCAATGAGGGGATCTTTCTTTTCAACAGGAGGAAAGAATGAGCAAAGAGCAAGCAAAGTGGCATATTGATTAGGACAGTAGGGAGAGATAAAACAATGGATTGTAACCAGAGTAGAGGGCCTACAATGAGAGGCAGAGGAATGGGGTGATGAGGGGATAAGTGACATGATTAGAAGATTGTAATTAAAAAAAAAAAATCATCCCTGTAATCTAAGTACCCGTGGTAGATTTACCTCACTCATTAGTGAATCTCCAAACTCTGTACTAGTAATTGGCACTCGTTAGAGGCTCAAAAAATGTCTTCCCATGAATGAACATGATTATAATGATAATGTGATAATTTATCAGTTGTTTAGGACTAATGGAAAATACATTAAAATATTATTTTGTAAGAGTTTAGAGAAAAGATGTTTGCAATATGAAAATGACTGCCAGGCTACTATCCCCTATTCTAGCTCCACTATCTCACTAACCGTCCCCAGACAGCCCCCCCCACTAGAGGGCGCTAGCGTCCGCTGAAGGAGGGCCTCCATGATGCTCTCTGCGTCGTCGTCTGTAACTTGATCCAGCTTCAGCTTGTGGGGCCTGGAGAACAGGTTGCCCTTTGTAATGTCAACCTAACAAATACATGTTTTAAAATCAAGGTGCTTCTGTAAATGAATAAGAAAACCGTAGCTAAGCTAATGTGTTTGTAGTGGACTCCAGGAAGACCCAGGACAGCATGAGAGGTTTCGCTGCCATGGTATCCTTATGTCTTGATGGTATAGTTTGGAAAAATAATAGCAGCAGTAGGCAGAACTTCCCAGTTTCTTGTTTAAGAGTAAAAGCAGCTTGTTGAAAGTAGGAAGGAAGGGAGAGGAGTTCAATTGTAGGTTTTCTTCTTCTAGTGCTGAGGTTCTCAAAGTTTGCCCAGGGACAAACAGGATTAGCCTGACCGGAGAATTCTTAAAAATGGAAAGTCTCAGCTCTCTGTCTGGATCTACTGAATGACACAGTCTGGGTCTATGACCCAGCAACCTGGGTGAACAGCCCTCCGTGTAATTCTGATGCAGAATCAAGTTTGAAAACACCTCTTCCAGTTATTTGATATTCTTCTGGCTACTTTCTATCTTGTAGTCTTCACCCTTTGGTACATTTGGTCATTGCTGTTAGTGGTTTTCTGGCTTCATACTTCTTTACCTTCCACTTTTGCAAACTTAGTCAATTCTTTAAAATATTTGGTCAGATCGTGTGCTTTATCGGCGGTGAATGTCAAGCCCTGTTAGATGTTCTTGTGTCTGTCTGATTATTCTGAACTCTGCATTCAGCTCCTAATGCAGTTTAGAATCTCAACATTGGCTTGGTCAGTTGGACTCTGTCCCATCTATGGAGCTGCTGATGACTCATGGAGCTGCTGAAGTGTTGCCAAGGGTGGGGAAGGATGGTCCAGAATGTGCCATACAAACTTCAGCTGGTGGCTGATTACAAGAGAGGTACTAGGTCTTAAAGAAAATGATGAGGGCAAATGGTAATAAAATAAAGGACATTTTCATCTTTTCATACTTGTGTGCCCTGCTCCTGAGCTCCCAGGGAAACTATACTTCAACATTTACCAAGGTCAATGAAAATGACTCAGCAAAACACAGTCTCTATTTCTGCTCTGAGCACACATTGTACATCTACATCATTAAAAATAAATAAATAAATAAATAACCGAAAAGGAACATTCCAAACATAAAGAGGAAGAGAAACCTCACTGGTTCCCATCAGATTAAAATCACACAGCCTTCCACATGCTAAAAGCAGAAGATAAAGTCTGAAACTTTATGAAATGTCTTTGCCCTGGTTTGTAACTCTTTATATATAAAAACAAACGAACAAACATATATAACCCTGCACCAAATACTCCTTCCCCAGAGCACTTCTCTGTGAAGATTGTATACCGAGGGCAGCTGAACTAACGGGCTCCAATAAAACTCTTTCCTTTTATATTAAAAAAAAAAAAAAAGGTCTTGTTTATTTCGCATCAACATTAGCCAACATGCCATTGCATCAATCATAATATTAACTGAATAATGTTGTAATATCTTTTCTTTTTCTAACTAGAATATATGCTCCGTAAGAGCAAGACCATTCTATCTTATCCCACCCACATTCCTAAAAAGGTGCCTTGTTCATAACAGGTGATCAGTGAATGTGTGCTGGATAAATGGCTATGACAAGGAATAAATGCAAATATGTCTGTTACACGGAACTCCAAGGCGCAGGTATGTTGATGTCATTAGGGTTCATAAACATTCTGCTCTCTCTCTCCCTCTGGGAAGGACGCACTTCTCTGCCCACTTGAAGGTGGGTGTGGCCATGTGCCTGGCTGGGTCAAGTTAGGTGACTTGCAGTTTTAAAAACCTATACTATGAGTGAGACATGAATTTTTGTTGTCTTAGCCACCAAGATTTGTTAACTATATTTCCTTTCGCTCTTTGAGGTAAAACATACATAAAGTACAATCACCTTAAGCGTACATGTCTCGATACATATCTTTACATTTATACGTATGAATACACCTCTCTAACCATGATGAGATCGAGAAGGAGAATTTCCAGCACCTCGGAACGTGCCCTCATGTTCCTTCCCCATCAATACAACCACCACTCACACCTCACAAACCAACATTTTGGTTTCTACCACCATAGATCAGATTTGCCTGACTTAGGGACATTATATAAATAAAACTATATAAAAAATTCTCATTTCTATCTTTTCTTTTTTCACTCAAAATGTCTGTGAGATTCATCCAGATTGTTTAACATATAAGCAATTTGTTCTTTTTATTACCGTGTAGTGATCTATGGTATAAAATACTACACTTTATCCATTTTCCTATTGATGGGTATTTGAGTTGTTTCGGCTTTGAGCTATTATATATAAAGCAACTATGAAAATTCTATACATGTATTTTAGTGGAAAATGCATTCATTTTTCTTTGTATAAACTTAGTAATGGAATTGCTTTGTTGTGGTGGTTCCTGTTTGTTTTTTGTTTTGTTTTTGCTTTCTTAAACTTAGTAATGGAATTTTTAAAAAATATTTTATTTATTTATGAGAGAGAGAGAGAGATTACAAGCAGGGGGGATGGGTAGAGGGAGAAGTAGATTCCCCACTGAGCAAGAAGTCTGATGCAGGACTGGATCCTGGGGCCCTGGGGTCATGACCTGAGCCAAAGGCAGATGCTTAACTGACTGAGCCACCTAGGTGCCCGGTAATGGAATTGTTGAGCCACAGGACAGGCATAGCCTTAGCCTTTGGATATTCTGAAAATGTGTGCAGTGGTTCTGAAATTTTAATCAGTATCACCTGAAGGGCTTGTTGAAACACAAATTGTGGGGCCCCATCCCCAGAGTGTCTGATTTAGTAGGTCTGGCTGGCAAGGTTTGGCATTTCTAAAGTTTCTAGGTCAGGTTGGAGCCGCCAGTCCAGGGAGCACTTTTAGAGAAACACAAGTTTGCCATTGAGATTTTAGAGTTAAATGTATTGTAGCTTAAACTAGACTATCCTGACTGATTCTCAGTTTGGCAGATTTAACAAATAAAAATAGAGGGTGATCAGTTAAATTTAAATTTCAGACAGACAACACACAGATTTTATGTCCCCGTGCAATATTTCGGATATGCTTATGCTAAGAAATTCTTTGTTGCTTATCTGAAATTCAGATTTGACTGGGATTTCAGTATTTTATATACGAAAAACCAATACAATGTTACTTCTTTTTTCAGAGGACCTTGCCATGCAGCTTGGTTGAGTTATTATCCAAGGACACGCACTTAATAAAAGGCAGCAGCAGATTTCTACCCTCAGCCTCCTCCAGCCATGTTGCCTTTCCTGCTACCCAACTGCCCGTTCCCAAGTGAGAGACAAGCTCCGTTTCCAGGGCTACTAATCCAGCATCAGTTGGATTCATGGATTCACACTTTAGCCTGGGATGCTATGTAGAAATTAATCTTCTTCAGAATGAAGAAGAAAATAATTTCATGTCTTGGTGTCACTTTAAACTCCCACTGATCTTTGAATCTACACTCCGCTGCCTTTCAGACCTGACCTTAATGATCAAGGGCTCACCTGTCTCCTCCGGAGGCAGCATTCTACATTAAGTCACCTGCCACGTTGTCCATGTGGGAGAGACACGGTTTATCTTTCTCTCCCAGAGGAGGAAAGTACCTGCTACTTCTACAAATGGCTCTTTTGTAGTTAGACAGGGGAACTCGCAGTTAGCATTTCCCTGATGCTTGTCCCCAGTCCCTAAATTCAAGGCCTGGCCAGGTAAATGAGCTCAGTCCTGGGAGAGACCTCTTGCTCCAGGGAAGGGCTTTCATGGTCTGCTCAGGCTTAAATGGCCCCAGTCATCCAACCATGTGGTTTTAAGGATTCTTAGATGCCTTGACCTCCAAATATTCTCCCTAACAGATGAAACTCTATTATTAGCAATGCATTCTTTGATTTTAAGAATGGTTTTCAGTGATGAAAAGGACAAAGTATTGGAGGATATGTCACCATCAATAATAATAAAAGAGTTTCCTGACTCCCTCTTCTTAACAGGAGGGTTCTTGGGCTGCAAAAGGGAAGGAGGGAAAGGAAGGGACAAGTGCAAGCCTCATAACTTCTGAGAAATTATTCCTGAGCTTTCTGTCTCCAGAGGCTGAATTGCACATTTCTCCCACCTGTGCTTAACTCTATTGTACCACCTTAATTACTATGATGGGATTATCTATTTAATTGGGAGTCTCCTCATCAAGCCTTGTGCTTTTGCGAGTTGAAACTTGTTAAACTCTGTCCCTCAGGACATCAACGGTATGCTTAGAATATGCTAGACATTTGGAATAGTTTGTCAGACTGTGTGCCTGCGTAGTTACCAAGGACAGACTTCTTTGATTTTACAGTCAGGCCTTAGAGTGGATGGATGCTTTCACGGCACATTTGAGGACAGCCTTCTCTCTTGAGGGAACTTCTGTGGCAGGGTCTAAAATCTAAATCCACCCCCCCCCACACACACACACAGACATGCACATGCACACGTGACCACAGGGCTCTGGGGGGAGATAGTTTGTGGGCTCTCATTTTTCAAGGGGACCAGAGATATGATCTGAAGCAAGCTTGCCTGTTAAATGTGAACCCTTGAATGCTGGATGCTATTAGAAGGATTGTCCTCCCAGCTATCTTACAGCTTTCGGATCCACTTAGGTAATCCAACCCCATACAGGAAGTGCAAGGTGAGCAATTCCCAAGCAGCTGTTGAAAAGAAAACAGATCTGACCTTTAAATCTGAACACACGCAAAAAAAGATCATCTCGATAAACAGAGCCTGACTGAAAAGTGAAACTTTCTTTCCTTCTGAAGGAGTGAATGGCATTGTTCTCTTCTGCCCTTTGTAGCTCCGAGAGTCAAAGTGCCCTCCCAGAACAGCCTCAGCGTCACGTGCAGCTTGTTAAAAATGAAGAATTTCCAGCCCCCACCCCATACCTGCTGAACCAGAACCTGCATTTTTTTTTTTAAGATTTTATTTATTTATTTGAGAGAGAGAACATGAGAGAGAGCAGAGAGCACAAGGAGGCAGAGCAGCAGGCAGAGGGAGAAGAAGCAGACTCCCCATTTCGCAGGGAGCCTGATGTGGGCCTCGATCCCAGAACTCCAGGATCATGACCTGAGCCAAAGGCAGACACTTAACCAACTGAGCCACGCAGGTATTCTGAACCTGCATTTTTAATACGTGATGTATATACATTAAAGTGTGAGAAGGAGAGCTCTTCAGAGTCAAATGATTGCAATTAATTTCACTCCTGTTGCTTTGTTGTTTGTTGTGTTTTGTCTGGTTTCCCTAAGGGATTGGAATGCATTTGGTCAATTGAGAACCCCATCCCAAGGGTAATAAGGGAGAACCCCCATCCTCCACGGCTGGTGTGTCCTACACCAGACCAGCCTTATTTCCTTTTCCCAAATATACTATGCTCTCTCATGTCACTGGGTTTTATCTTAAAATAGGTAGTTTTTGTTTGATAAGACTTCCACATTTTATCTTCTACATTTTTTTCCTCTTGTCTGCATTTGCTTTTCTTTTGTTCTTTCCTTCTTTTTTTAAAGCAAAAATCTTTATCGCAAAGTGACTGTACATCTTAACTGAACAGTAGAAAAGGGATTTCTGTAAGTCCAGCCTTTTAAGGACTTGGGGCTTGTTTTCATGCGGACGGTCCGAGGAAGTCTGTACGATTTGCACTGTAAGCAAGGGGGGCCATACAAAGCAAGTGAATTAGGAGGCACTGGTTGATATTGATTTCCAACAAGGCTAATTAAAAACCACGTAGTGTCCTTAGATATAACACTAAAAGTTCAGTGATAATAACAAAATAGATCATTTGGACTGGATCCAATTTTTTAAAAATTGTGCTACAAACTAAACCTCCAAGAAAATAAAGAAAACTCAAATGGGAGAATGTGTTTGCAGATCATATATGAGGAGTCACCTGTATCTAGAATATACGAGGAGCTCTAACAACTTAAAAAAAATAACTTAATTTTTAAAAATGAGTAAAGGATTTGACTAGACATTTATTTCTCCAAAGAAGGTGGACAATAAAGCCACTGGGTCTAGGAAAAGATACCAAGTATCAGTAGTTATTGGAGAAATGCAAATCAACACCAAATTCACTAGGATGTGCTAATCAAAAAGGCAGATAACTAAAGTATTGGTGAGGACATGGAGAAAACAGAACCCTCATCCATTGCTGGTGGGATTGCAGAATGATGCAGCCACTTTGGAAAACACACAGCAGTCTGTCAGTGTTAGACAAAGTTACCATAGGGCCCAACAATTCTGCTCCTAAGTATGTACCTAAGAGAAATGAAAACACATGTCTATATAAAACTTGCATAATAAATGCTTGGAGCAACTTATCCGTAACAGCCAAAAAAATGGAAACACCCCAAATGCCCATCAACTGATGGATGGATGAACAAAATGTGGTATAGCCATACCATGGGATGCTGTTCAGCAATTTTAAAAAATTGAAGTCCTGATACAGGGTATGACATGTATAAACCTTAAAGTGAGAGAAGCCAATCACACACACACACACACACATACACTACATACTGCATGATTTATACAAAGTGTCCATTTATACAAAGTGTCCAGGAAAGGCAACTGGATAGAAACAGAAAGAGATTAGTGGTTACCCAGGGGGAGAGGAGAAATGATGGTACTGGCTACAGGGTTTCTTTTAGGGTGTGAAATCTATAAAATTAGTTGTAATAATCACACAATTCTGCTAATACACTAAAATACACTAAATCTTACACTGAAACTTATAATGGTTAACTTTATGCTATGTGAATTATACCTCAGTAAGCTGTTATTTAAAAATCAAAGAGTAAACTAAATAACATGTAATGTATACGCTGTTCAGTTCTTGTGTCTTGTACTTCTGAAAATGCATAAAAACATCATGATGAAGGAATGAGACCTCAGAAAAGGACTGAAGTATGTGGCCTAGATAATAATCAATACAAATTTAAATTGGAAAAGACAACTTTATATATA
>NW_024423343.1:94745148-94868805 GCF_017311325.1 Ursus maritimus | reverse complement strand
TATATATATATGTATATATATATATATATGTATATATGTATATACACATATATATATGTATATACACAATATATATCAATATATATATATTGTTCAATATATATATTGATATTGACATACATATATATCTTTCCCTTGGCTCATTTATCCATTCATTCATATGTGCATTCAATGCATTCATTAAATGTGTACGGCACGTGAGGGATTGTGGTAGGCATCTGGGATACAGCTGTGATAGATATACGTTATCCCTGCAGTAATGTGACCTCCAGTCCAGAGGTAAAGTCAAACTAAAAGCAAATATTCAACAAAGCCTGACAAATAAAATAGATAATAGAGCAAAGATAGTCCTTCATTTTGCTCATATAATGCCTAAAATAATTTTGATAAACTATGTCTTCCTTACACATTTTTAAGTTGATATTTAAATATTTTCTTATGAGGGGTGCCTGAGTGGCTCAGTTGGTTAAATGCCCAAATCTTGATTTTAGCTCACGTCATGATCTCAGGGTCATGAAATCAAGCCCCCACATGAGGCTCCACGCTGGGCAGGAGCCTGCTTAAGATTCTCTGTCTCTTCCTCTGCCCCACCCCCCTGACCACTCACACATGTGCTCTCTCTCTCTTAATTAATTATTGAATAAATAAATAAATAAATAAATAAATAAATATTTTCATTATGAGTTTAAGTTAATATATCTTTATAGTACCTAGAAACTATTATAAGATAAAATATGAATGACTATAGGATACATTTCATTATAAGATTTGATAAAATTGATTTTAACTATGTATTAAACAGAAAATATCTGAAAGACATTATGTAAAAGTTTTACCCAGGTGTTTTATGCAATGTACTTTGAAAAATGTGGCATTTCCTCAATGAATTCCAACTATATTTCAAAGAATCAGTTTCACTAACCTATAGCTTCAGCTCTATGAATTACATGGATTCCCAAATGGGTCAAAATATTATTCTAATAGCAAGCTCATCCTTTCCTCATGGAAATATATAACAAACAGGAAAAGACAAGAAGTCTTATGAATTCATGTTTTCTAAATTAAATATTAAAATATATTTTCCTTAAGCCAATATTTCAATTTCTCCTTTGTTTGATGCCCTGATGGATTTTACAACCCAGGGATGATTTTATAATAGCACAGTAAGATTTAGTATGGGTGAAGAGTTTTATTTGTTTATTTTGGTAAATTGAGAGAAAGAATATTGTGAGTACTGCTTCATTCTCAAGTTGATCAATTCTAGCAAAGATCTGAAGCTTGGGGATATAGAAATGAGTTCCTTTAAAACTCTTGATACAGACACACCAATGAAAAGTCTTTCTGTGTCACCATGGGTTCATGTATCACCACAGTGTGAAGATCCCTGTTCTAGAGTAGACTGGAGAGCTTCTAAGCTCTATAGAATTACCAAAACTAAAGTAGAAATGAGAGAAAACAAGCAAGAATAAGGAAAAAATTATAAGATTGGTAGAGTTTGCATTTCTTATAACCATAGGTGATAGCATACATAAAGATGGAAAAAGGCATGGCCAAAGTAGGATGCCGTCAGATATGCCAGCTTCTTAGTATTTTTAAAGACTATATGTTAGAGGTGAGTGAGAGCATAGCCTTACAAATTGTTATTTTAGAACCTCTGCTCTGATTATCAGCCCCCTATTTATTGCATCTGGTCAGCATCTCTAACTGGGAGCTAATGTTTGGAAAACAACATTCTTTTTCATTCAAACCAGGCTGTGCTCAGAAAGATGTGATAGATTGTTTCTGAGATAGACACTCTTGGCCCTTTCCATCCCTCTATAAGCAAGAATTTCTGCCATGAAGAGATGGAGTCTATTCCTCCAAACCCTTGAATCTGGGCTGCTCTATGACTGCTCTGACCAATTAAATATTGTAAAACTAATACTGTGTGACTTCCGTGATTAGATCAGAAGAAACAGTGCAGTTTCCTCTTAGGTGTTGTGGACCATGTGCTCTGAGAAAAACTAGCTGCCATGAACAAAGTCTATTCCCCCAGATCTCCATGCTGTTGGGAAGACCAGGCTAGCTGTATGAAAAGGCCAGGAGAGATGCCCAGCTAGCATCCATCTGCCCATCTAAGATTCTGATCACCAATTCCATTTCATGGGGGTTTTCCCCACCACACATCTGAACAATCCTCTGACAACAGTTGGAAGCCCTACAATTCAACTAAATTTTGAATTCTCTACCTGGAGATAGCATCAGATCCCATAGGTTAAGGGCTCAGTCTTGCAAGACTGCCCTCCTCCCAACTTCAGAAGCCAATTGCAAGCTCAGGTTGTCAGTGGTGCTTCTGACTCACGGGCTACAGAGCAGAGGTTCTAGGGATGTCCTCCTGGGTTTGATTAATTTGCTGGAGTGGTTCATTGAACTCAGAGAAACATTTACCTGCTAGATAACTGGTTTATTAAAAAACGTATAACTCAGGAACAGCTAGATGGAAGAGATGCATTGGGCACAGGATGGGGGAAGGATAGGGAGCTTCAATGCTCTTTGAGACTCCCACTCGCCCCATATCTCAATGTGTTCACCAGCCCAGGAGCTCCCCAAACCAAGTTCTTTTGGGTTTTTATGGAGGCTACATTATGTAGGTTTGATTGATTAAATCATTGGCGATTGATGACTGAGTCAGCCTTCAGCCCCTCCTCCCTTCCAGGGAGGTCAAAGGGTGAGGCTGGAAGTTCTTTTTTTTTTTTTTAATAATATTTATTTTGTTATATTAGTCACCACACAGTACATCCCCAGTCCCTAATGCAATGTTCCATGATTCATTACTCACATATAACACCCAGTGCACCATGCAATATGTGCCCTCCTTAATACCCATCACCGGCCCATCCCAATCCCCCACCCCCTCCCCTCCGAAGCCCTCAGTTTGTTTCCCAGAGTCCACAGTCTCTCATGGTTGGAAGTTCTAAACCTCTAGTCACACAGTTGGTTCTCCAGGCAACCAGCCCTTATCCTTAGGTATTTTCCAAAAGTCAAATCGTTAACATAACAAATGACACCTTGATTGCTCTCCTCACTTAGGTAATGTCAGGGTTTTAGGAACTCTGCGAGAAACAGTGACAAAGACCAAATATATACTGCTTACTACATATCACAATATCACACCATCTCAGCCTAGGCACTGAAATTGTGATTGAGGATGTCTTCAGATAACTCAAGCCTAAACGTGATTTGACTGCAAGTACATAAGAAATCAAGTAAGAACTATCAAGGTATGCCAGTCAACCAGCAGAATTATAATAGATTACAATAATTATTTAAAACCAGTGAGTTTGGGGGTTTGTTTTAAAGCAATAGCTAACCAGAACTGGTGATTTTTGCAAGATTTGGCCAAATTACCTCTTTTTAAGAAGAAAGTCAATGGGTTGGGTTTAACTTTCAGGAAGATTATTATGGATAGAGTTGCAACTGGAGTTACCAACATGGATTCAGTAATGAGAAACTCAAAATTAATTAGAATCATGGAATTAAAGAATTGTAGAGTGGATCATGATGCTATTTGACAATCTACCATCTTCAAAGTCAAAAGACTAGTTTGTAGGCCAGTTCGGTGGACTTCTCTTCATTCTCTCACATCGCTCTGGTCCCATTATGCTAGTTGGAGTCGTCACTACATTGTGTGTCTTTAGGAAGTACACCTTGCTCATGAATAACTGAAGTCTCTGTGAGATAAAAGAGTAACTGTGATCTCAAATTCTCTTAAAACTAGACATGTTGTGTTTTTTCCTAGCCATAACTATGCATGTCCAAGTACATAATTTGACAACTTATTTTGAAGTCTCATAGGTATCTCACACTTCAGTTGGACAAAACAGAATTTTTTGTTCCACCCACAACCTGGTCATACGTAGTCTTTCCTCATCTCAATAAGTAATGCCACTCTTCATTCAGGTACTTAAATAAAGTTGGAGTCATCCTTGACTCTTCCCTTTTCTTCCCCAAACTTCACTTAACTCATTAGAGAGTCTTCTATATCACTTCAAAAATATATTTAAAGTCCATTTATTTTTTATCTTCACTAACTAGTATTAAGTTTTTGAATATCTATATGAATTAATATTATCCTGCATGCAAACATGAGGTTTCCTGCAACATAGGCAGATTAGTTATTACTTATTCTTATAGCATAACTACATTGTATACCCTTTGCTCCTGTTCTTGTAGAGCTGATGTCATCGTATACTACAGGCTCTCTATGGGAAATAAGGGATCCTGGATATACAATGCTGGACGGTTACGTAAGAGAAGAAAGCTGTCTTAATCCCTTCTCTGGGAGATGGAGAGAAATCTTTTGCTCCCTAGAATAAACAAATTCAACATCGGAAGGATCCTTGGTTCCTCAGTCCTTGCCTGCTTACACACTGCCTCCTCCCAACCATTCTCTACAGAGCAGCAAGATTGATTTATAAAAACATTAATTTCATTGTCACTCACCTGCTTAAACACTTCAGAGGTTTCCCACTGCAGTAGAATAAGTCCAACTTACTTATCATGGCCCACAAAGGCCAGAATGATCTAGCCCATCCTCAGATCCTTGACCACAAAGCTTATTCCTCACACAGGGCCTTTGGCATTGTCAATGCCTCTGCTGACATGGCTCTTGCAGACTCTGCCATGGCTGGCTTCTTCCCTTCATCCCTCAGGTTAATGGCACTGTTCTAAAGAGGACGTTCCTGAACATCCTTACGTAGCTGCTCACCGCTCTCCTATTCTGTATCACAATACCCAGTCTATAACCTGCATAATGATGGCTCAGTTGTTTTATGAATGCCTTGCTTATTGTTTATTTTCCCCACTATGATCCAGAAGGGCAGAGAACTCCATTGTCTTTTCTTATGTTTTATCCTTAGTGCTAAGCACCATGCCTGACAGAGACTGGGTGTTCCACAAATTTCTACTGAAGAATAGAATGTATGAGTCAATAGATTAATTGGGACTACGTACAGAAAATCATTCGTAAACAGATTGCATGCCCTCTTGGAAGTTATTACTTGTCACCTTGACACTAAGAGGATATCCAAGACAATATTTAAAAAGATAAATTCAAGTGAAATAGAGAACATAAACATATCAGAAATTTTTAATTCAAAAATGAGATTTTCCTATAAATGGGGGATAAAGGGAAGTCTATTGATTTCAAACTTTGGACATATTTGTGCTTAGACTCATGCTAGATATCTAAGTAAAGAGAACATATTAGGTAACTTATTTATTTTATATCAGCCTAATATTTACTGAATGAAACATGCACACAGAAATGTGCATGTCTTATCTATAGTTCGGATAGTAGCCACTTTTGAATGTTAAAACCCAAGAAAAAGCCATACACTTCTTCAAAGTTCAACTTCCCTTCATGGAGGGAAGGATGAAATCCAAGGAAATGATGCTATAGGTTACATTAGAACGAAAAGCTCAACACAAAGTTAAATAAACTTATTAAATTTTATGTCCTATATTCCAAATAGTATTAGAGTTTTTTGAGTATGAACTATTAAAGGACAGGCTTTTAGGGTTTATCTTTAGAAATTTCCCAGAACAAAGATTTTTGGAATTTCCAAATCAAAGGGTATCTCTATTTATACCTATCTTTTCTTTTGTAACCTATCATGCCACACAGCACAGTTCTACGCACAAAACAAGTGACTAATGCCTACAAATTACCCAGTTAAAAAAATCTAGAATGCAGGAAAAACGTTAGGTTGGAAATAAGAAAATGAGTTTTAAGTTTGGATATGCCCCTGAAATACTAGGGTACCTTGAACAAATGGCTTTATAATTCAGATATACCAGATGTAAAATGAGAAGGCTAAACCAAAAATAGTTGAGGTTGTTCCATATTTAAAATTCTACGAAGAGGTTAGAACATGCTAAAAAACGGAGATTCTTATGAACAACAACTTTTACAGAAATTATCAATTTTCAAGGCAAGAAAATAGGTGTCTTTGGAGCCTTAGTAATTGACAAAAGGATAAAGAATGTGGAGATGCAAAGCAGATGTTCTCTGCTAAGACTAACAACAAAATATTAATTCCAAAATAAAGGGCAGACAGTTTACTCAGAGGCTTTTGGTAAATCTGAAGAGATGCCATAAGCAAAATAGAGCTTTGCACCATCCAATAGGCAACAAACGAAAATATATTGAAAGTACCTTTGCCAAGAGAAATAACATGACTCAGGCCTACACCAAACACTGAAATTTCAATAGAAAAAAAGGTTTCAGAAGAAATTGGCTAAGTAAATCATCTCAGTTTTCATACAAACTGTAGTTAATATGTCTTTTTTTAAAAATAATATTTATTTTGTTATATTAGTCACCATATAGTACATCCCTAGTTTTTGATGTAGTGTTCCATGATTCATTACTTGCATATAACACCCAGTGCTCCATGCAATACATGCCCTCCTTAATACCCATCACTAGGCTATGCCATTCCCCCACCCCCATCTCCTCTGAAGCCCTCAGTTTGTAGTTAATATGTCCTGCTCTCTCTAAAGTAAGTCATAAATACTTTCTTAGATTATGTCCAGCCCCTGGTTATTATCTATAAATAATTATGCAACAAATTGTGCCATACTGAATCTTTAATTCTAAATAGCATGAATTATTCATATATCTGACTAATAGTTAGACTATCAAATTGTACTTACTGCTCTGGCCATTTATGTTTCAATTTAGGGTCCCTGAGAATGCTGAGAAGGACCTTTGCTTTCAGTTTTTAACTAATTACTTTTTTTTACTTGAAGAAATTCAGCTTGCCATTTGTTTTGAAAGGACCATCTCTATCGTAACTGTGGTCTATTAGTACATCCTAGGAATTAATTGATATTTCTCCACACAGGAGTTTATTTCTTTAATTCATTCTGGAAAATGGCCATTGTATAGCCCTATTCTCTCTGGTCTATCCTTTTGGAATTTTGTTTAAATGTACATTAGATATTCCTACTCTTTCCTCTATGTTCTCTGTTCAAATTTCCTTGTTTTGTTTTTTTCTTTCTCTGCTAAACTTTAGATTTTTCAAAAATCTATCCCTCAGTTTACCATAGTAATTATTTCTTCATTTGTGTCTGGTTTGCTATGAGGCTATTTATTCAGTTTCTAACTTTCATAACTGAATGTTTTAAAATCCAGAAGTTCTATTTAGTTCTTTTCCAAATCTGGCTGTTGATAGATTCTTCAGAGCCAGATTACCCATTAGACACAGTAGACACAATGCTTAGGGCTCATGCCACTTTTTAGACCTACAAAAATGCTTTACTTTATTTTAAAATCAGAAGGGGGAAAGGACATTTAAGCTTAAGAAAACATTTTGATATAAAATATTAATATATTTGTCTTTATATCAGCATAGTCATAATACACACACACACACACATACACACACACGCATGTGTGTCTGTTTATATATGTACACATGCACACACATACCTGGAGGAAGGTGCCTACAAAGCAAAAGTAAGTGCATATGGCCAACCAAAATTATAATGTCATTCTGGCTACCTCGTATAGTGTTTTAATTCCTTAAGTGTATATTTATATTCAGTACTGTTTGGTTCTTCTACGTTCTAGTCGATGCAGTTTGTGCAGTCTGTGGTTCTGATTCTGTAGTTTGTTGCACCTGCTGACTCTTGCTAATGGTGGCTTTTTTCCTTAGCTGTTTCCTAATATGTGTGTGTGGACGTGTATAAATCTATATGTCCTTTAGAACTTTCTCTGTATAAACTCATTTAAACCTGACTTGAAAGTCTTTCTCTACAAAAATGATTTGTGTTTGCTCCTGCCAGATACCTGAGACACCGACAATTTAAAACAACATTAAACACAAATTATGACCTGAAAGGTTTTCTTTCCCAGGACACACACACAAAAAGAATTACATCTCCAATCTAATGACTGTTGAATTATCATTAAGCCCTCTTAGGAAAAAAAAACTTCTTTTTCCTGCCTTTCTTAGGATATAGACTGAGAATGAGATGTATCTCCACACACTTTCTCCAAATGGCATGAGTCTTCCTAGGATTCTATGAATGTACTGCTTTTTGGGGAATCTGGATTTTTGTGGGGTCTGAGCTAAGTTTTTGTCCTACTTGGTCTCAGGCTTTGTATGCCCAATTTCCAAGCCATTAGTCATTCAAAGATGCCTTAAGGTCAAATCTAGCTCTGTATTCCTGATATTTGAGAATATTTGAGGATTTTTCTTACTTACTTTCCAGCTCAATAATTATTTATATGTCTTATCTAGAGTTTTAGATGATCTATAACATCAGGGATCTTTCAGATAGACAATCTTCTATCAGAAATGCAATAGGTACTATTAATTATCCACATATTAGTAAGTAAGAAACTGAAGCCCAGAGAGATCAATCAAATTATCCAAGATCTCAAAGGTGGTAGGTGAATGAACCCAGATTCATACCTAGTTTACCTGACCACAATTTTATTAAGAAAAAAAAAGCTTTATAATAAGAAATTTGAAAATTTTGAAATGTAAATTTCAAAATTTAGGTGAGATGGATTCATTCTCAGAAAACTATAACTCAATGAAATGGACACAAGAAGGAGTAGGAAATTATTAATGACCACTAAATACACTGTTTAAAAATATTTTTTTCAAAGAGAACTTCAGACCAAGATAGCAGCACTAGAGAATTCTTTCCAAGATTTAAGGAAGAAATAATACTGTTTTTACAAATTCTTCAAGAAACTGTAAATAATGATAATAATAATAATAATAATAATAATAATAATAAACAACCCCTGTTTCATGTTAGCATAAATTCAATGCTAAACTATGACAAGAATCATTCAACCAAACTCACTTACAAATACGGATATAAAACTTTGAGCAAAATATTACTTGACTAATTCCAACAATATGTAAAAAGAATTATATATCACAATCAATAGAGATTTATTCTAGAAATTCAAGTTTAATTTAGTGAAGAAATATTAAGCAAGATAATTCACCACATTAATTGAATAAATGATAATGTTATATGATAGCTTCAATAGATGTAGAAGGATTTCATAATATTCATTAGCCATTCCTGATTTAAAAAAGAAAGAAATGTACTGATATATTTATCTACCAAAGGAAGAAATGTAATAGAAAAATCATAGATGATAATAAGTTGAATAGCAGCATTAAAAAAGAGAGGTGGGAACAGAGCTTTATAAGATTAAAATTAATTTATCTCACTGGAATTAAGATTATATACATGTGAAGTAGATTTAAGTTAAGATGTTTAATGAAAGCCCTAGAGCAACTAATAGGAAAGTAACTGAAAAATATAAAGTCATTAAAAGAATTAAAATGTTACACTAGAAAATATTTACTGAATATAAAAGAAAATGGTAAAGAAGGAACAGTAGAACAAGAAAGAGACATACAGAAAAGAAATATAGTAAACATAAATTCAATAATATCAATAATAACAGTGTGAACTGATGAAATAATGCAATCAAAGTGACAGTTTGTTAGACTGAATTAAAAATATCAAAATACAATCAGATACCCTGTATAGGACATACACTTTCAATTTCAAAGATCTAATTAGATTGAGTAGAAACATGGAAAAAGTATGCCATGCAAACAGCAGCCAGAAGAAAGCTGGAGTGTCTATACTGATTTCAGACAAAACTAACTTTAAAACAAAAAATATTACGAGGGGTTAAGAGGAATATTGTATAGTGACAAAGGGTCAATCCATCAGGAAGATATAACAATTACAAATATATAGGCATCTGGGGCGCCTGGGTGGCACAGCGGTTAAGCGTCTGCCTTCGGCTCAGGGAGTGATCCCGGCATCATGGGATCGAGCCCCACATCAGGCTCCTCCGCTATGAGCCTGCTTCTTCCTCTCCCACTCCCCCTGCTTGTGTTCCCTCTCTCGCTGGCTGTCTCTATCTCTGTCGAATAAATAAATAAAATCTTTAAAAAAAAAACAAAAAAACAAATATATAGGCATCTAACAAGAGAATCCAAAAATACATGTAGGAAAAACTGACAAAATATGAGGGAAAAATGGAAAATTCCACAGTAGCAATCGGAGATTTTAATAGTCCATTTCTGGTAATGGGTAGAACAACTAAACAGAAAATCAGCAAGGAAACAGAAGACTTAAACCACTCTATAAACCGACTGGATCTAACAAATACGTTTAGAACACTCTACCCAATAAACTGAACTGTACATTCTTCTCAGGCACACATACACCATTCTTCAGAATAAACTATATGCTGGCCCATATATCAAGCTTCAAAAAAGCTACAATAATTGAAATCATACATGTTTACAAAGCCCAATGGAACTAAATATGAAATCAATAAGAAGGAAATTCGAGACTTTCAGAAATAGGTGGAAATTAAAAAGCACAGTCCTATATAACCAATGGGTCAAAGAAGAGAAAATAGAAAATATTTTCAGGTGAGCGAAAATGAAGGCATAACACACCAAAACTTAAGGAATGCAAATAAAGCAGTGCTTAGAAAGAAATTTATAGCTGTAAATGCTGCATTAAAAAAGAAGAAAAGCCCCAAATATGATAATTTTCCAAGCTAACATACTGAAAAAGAGAGAGAGAGAGAGAGAGAGAGAAATAAACAACTCAAAGCATTCATAAAGAAGGGAATAATGAAAATTAGAGCAGAAATTAATGAAACAGAGAATAGAAAAAACAATAGAGAATGCCAAGAAAACCAAAAATTGGATCTTTGAAAAGATCAACAAAATTGACAAATATTATCTAGAATGACCAAGAAAAATAATTGAGAAAATACAAATTACTAAAATCACTATGAACCTGTAGAAATTTTTAAAAGACAATTACAATGGAATTCCATGAATAACTATATACAATGAGATAACTTAGACTAAATGGGAAAACTGATAGAAAACAAACTACCAGGACTAACTTACGAAGAAATAAAATATCCGACAAGACTGAAAACGAGGGAATGAATTAGAAATCTTAAAACTTCCCACAAATAAAAGTCCAGGCTCAAATGGCTTTATTAGTGAATTTTACCATAAATTTGAAGATTTAATACCAATTTCTCACAAATTGTCCTAAAACATAGGAAAGGAGGAAATGCTTCCAAACTCCTATGAGTCCCTGATATCAAATGAGACAAACACCACAAGAAAATTGTGGACAAATATCTCTTATGAGTATAGACAGAAAAACCTAACAAAAAATCTAGCAACTGGATTTTGTGTTCTAGTATTTTGTTAGGTTTTTCTGTCTATACTCATAAGAGATATTTGTGTGTGTGTGTGTGTGTATATATATATATACATGTATGTATATATATACATATATATGTGTGTGTGTGTGCATGTGTGTGTAATTGTACATCATGAACAAATGAACAATGAGATTTATCTCAGGATGCACCCAAAAATCAATTAATATAATGAAATGTAGTGCACTATTTTAACAAATTAAAGAACAAAAAACATACAATAATCTCAACAGACAGAAAAGAGTTTGACAAAATTTGACACCTTTTCATGGCAAATACACTCATGAACTAGGAATGGAAGATAATTTTGTCAGCTTAATAAGAGACATCTATGAAAAAAACAAGCTAAGATACTTTAAATGGTGAAGGATTGAATGATATTCAAATAATATCAGGAACAAGACAAGGATATCCAAATTTACTACTTCTATCAACACTGTATTAGAGAATTGAACTAGAATAATATGACAAGAAAACAAAATAAACTCTGCATTGCAGATAACAAAATCATATAAATAGAAAATCCTACTTGAATCCACTAAAAACTATTAGAATTAATAAACAAGTTTGACAAGGTTGCAGGAGACAAGATAAATATATAAAATTAATCATATAAAAATTAATCATTCTATACACTAAAATATACAATACAAAATGAAAAAGATCTACTTAAGCCAGCATTGAAAGAATAAAATACTCAGGAATAAATTTAAGCAAAGAAGTGAAGATGTGATGTTACAAAGTATCTGCCTAAACATTTCTCCAAAAAACATACACAATGACCAATAAATACATGAAAAGATGCTCAGCATCATTAGTCATTAAGCAAAAACATATGAAAACCATGACGACATATATTTTACAATCTCTAGGATGTTTATACAAAAGACAGAGAATATCAAGTGTTGTTGAGGATATGAGAAATTTGAACACACAGAATACTGGTGAGAATGCAAACTGGTAAAACCACTTTAGAAAACAGTTTGGTAGGGTTTTCAAAATATATACCTATTATATGACAAAAATTCTGCTCCTTTGTTATACAACAAGATAAATGAAAACGTATTAACTTCACAAATAACCTGTACACAAATATACATAGCAGTATAACTCAAAATAGCCTGTAGAATCAACCCAAATGACCATCATTGGACATCACTGGATAAGTAAATGTGGTCTATTTATAAAATAGACTATTATTTAGAAGTATACAAGAAATGAAGTAGAGATATTTGCTACAAAATTGGTGCAAACTGAAAACGTTATACTAGGTGAAAGAAGCCAATCACACACACACACACACAAAATAAGATTATTGTATAGTTCCATTTATAAGGAATGTCCAGAATAGGCAAATCTATAGAGACAGAAAGTAGATCAGTGGTTTCCTAGGGTAGAAAGGGAAGTCACTGCTAATGGGTATGGAGTTTCTTTGGTGGACACTGAAAATGTCCTAAAATTAGATTATTTTGATGGTTTCTCACCTCTTTTTTTTATATACTATAAAACACCAAATTTTATATTTTAAATATGTGAATTATACATAGATTAATTATATCTCAATAAACTGTTTAAACATAGAAAGGGATTTCATATATGTTTTTGTAAGACAAAACTTAAAGCAAACATAGTACTTGATGAAATGCTAAAGGCTTATATTTTTCAAAAAATTTAAAAACACAAGGGCATCCTCTATCACCACTTTTTTTTCCCTGTAAAATTTTACTGGAGGCTTTTGTCAGAACAATAAAGTTATAAAAAGAACTGAAAGCAAAATGAGCCATTTCCTATTATAGGATGATAAATGAATTTGGGTATAAAATATGAGAGAACCTCAGATAAATTTTTATAATTAATAAGGGATTTTGGCATGGTTTCTGGATCCAGCAATGAACAGAAAATAAGGTTTCACCACATACATAATATATAATAAGATAAAGATACCAAATAATCTAGCAATAGAAACCCCTGGTTTTGATGGGTGATCCTACCCCTGAGACTCCAGGACCCAGCCATCGGGCCTGTTGAAACTGCAGTAGTGGCTCTGGTGATATCAGAGTCACCTTTTGGGTCATCTTTCCCTCTTCTTGAAGATTAGCATATTTCATAGCCAAATAGCTCTGTTAATCAGTCTTGTCAGATCTAAGGAGTTTGACAGCCTTTCTTCATTTCCTCCCATCCCCATGCCCTTCAAGTCATACTGCAGCATTTCTGCTCATATAACCCCATAAACTCTTTATTGAATTATTGTCCAGTCAAACCAGTAGTGCTCTCTTCAGAATGTGACTCTCACTTTTTGCAATATGGACAGGCTAATTTTCCAAATCTTCAAGTTTTATTTCTTTCTGCCTAATTATTTCTTCTTCAATTCAGCTCTTTCTTCTCACATTCCACTATAAGCAGTCAGAAGAATCCATGCAGCTCCTTCAACACTTTGCGTAGAAATTTGCTCAGCTAAATATCCAATTCCATCGATGATAAGTTCTACCTTCCACAAAACACTAGAACACAAATAATTTGTCCAAATTCTTTGCTACTTTATAACAAAGATCACTTTTCCTCCAATTTCCAATACATGTCCCTCATTTCCATTTCAGACCTCATCAGAATGGCTTATAATATTCATATTTCTACATTCTGTTTGTGATTATTTATGTATTATCTAAGAAGATAGAAGCTTTCTTTCCAGGTTTTTTCTTTTTTTTCTGAGTTCTCACCAGAATTATCCTTAATATTCATATTTCTAGCGTGTACCTCAAAACTCTTCTGGCCCCTACACTCAATTCCAAAGCCTCTGTCACATTTTGGGGTATTTATTATAACAGCATCCCACTTCTGGTATCAAAATCTGTATTAGTTTAGGCTGCCATAACAGAAAACAGCAGCAACAACAACAAAACAAACAAACAAACAAACAAAAACCCAAAACATAGACTGCACGGCTTGAAAGACAGAAATTTACTACTCATAGTACCGGAAGCTGGGAAGTCCAAGACCAAAGTGCCAACAACATCGATTTCATTCTAAAGCCTCTTTTTTTTGGCCTGTGGATGGTCGTCTTATCACCGTGTCCGCACACAGCCTTTCTTCAGTGCATGAGTGTGGAGGCAGAGATCTCGCTCTTTTCTTCTTCTCATAAGGTCACAATCCTTTAGGATTAGGTCCCCACTCTTACGACCTCACCTACCCTTGATTACATTCCAAAGTCTCTCTCTCTAAATATGGTCACTTTAGATGTCAGAACGTCAAGATAGGGATTTTGAGGTGACACATTTCAGTCTATAACATATGTTCATTGATTAAATGGTTTAATATTATAAAGATCACAATTCTCCACAAATTCCTACTGAGATTCAATGCAGTCCAATTTAAAACACAACCATGGTTTGTTTTTGTTTTTGTTTTTTTTGTTTTTTGTTTGTTTGTTTTTGTGGGGGAGGGTATTGAGGAGAACTTAACATTCTAAAAGTACATTAAATAACAAGCCAATAACAGCCAAGCCTCCTTTAAAGAAAAGAACATGGAGTTTCTCAACTTGATTTCAAGACTTACTTTAAAGCAATAACAATTAAGAAAATGTGGTATTGGTACAAGAATTGAAAAGAGACAACTGAACAATTAGAATCGAGAAGTACATCATTTCATAGGCAGTTGATTTTTGACAAAGGTGGCATTGTGGAGCAGAGGTAATAGGACAGGTGTTTTCTTTCTTTTATTTTTTTGAATTTATTTATTTATTTATTTATTTATTTTTGAGAGAGAGAGAGAGAGAGAGAGAGCACGAGCAGGAGGGGAGAGGCAGAGGGAGAAACAGACTCCCCGCTGAGCAGGGAGCCCAATGCAGGACTTGATCCCAGGACCCTGGGATTATAACCTGAGCCGAAGGCAGACACTTAACTGACAGAACAACCCGGGCATTCCAGGACAGTTTTTTCAATAAATGGTTTGAGAACATTGGGATATTCATTTGCAAAACTGAAATTTGACACCTCTATCACATCATGTAAATAAATTGAGTGTATTATACACCTAAGTTTGAAAGACATTTTGTTGCAAAGCCTCCGGAAGGTCATATAAGAGAGTACCTTTTACCTTTAAGTTTGAAAAGGATGTCTTAAATAAACCTCAAAAAACAATAGCCATAAAAGACAAGGTTAATAAATCTTACATTAAAAATAGGGACTTCTGTTAATCTAATGAAACATGAGGTAAATGAAAAGATGAGATACAGAACGAGAAAAATTATTTTCGATATATAAATGAATGAAATACTGTATTCAGAATAGACAGCACTCATACAAATGTACAAGAGAAAGATAAATCACCTACTTGAAAATAAGCAGAAATTTGAATAGGTACTTCACAGATGAGAAACTCCGTTAACAAATATGTGAAAATGTGACCAATTTCATTAGTAATGAGGTAAGTGAAAATTTAAACCACAATAAGATAACACAATGCAGTCACCAGACTGCCAAATTAAAAAGATTGATAATAGCATGTGCTAGCAAGGAAAGGGAGCCATTGGAGCCCTCATAATCTGTTGGTGGGAGTGTAAATTATAAACTTCTGAGCCAATAATTCTATTTCTAGGTATTTATACAATAGAAGGTGTACACAGGGCCACTGGGGGCCATATAGAAAATATTAATGGCAATACAATTGTAATAGCTCCCAAATGAAACAACTCAGATGTTCACCAACAGTAAAACAGACATAAAACTTGGGACATCATCAGCAATGAACATGCATGAACTACAGCTCCCTGAATTGTCATGTGTGGATCTAACAAATGTATTGTTGAGTCAAAGAAGAAAATCAGAAAAGAGTAATAGTGATGGTTCCATTATGTAAGCTTCAAAAATCTATAAAAATTAAACTATGGTGTTTAAGAATGTATAGCTTGGTGGTAAAAGTATAATGAAATGAGGAACTCATTACCACGAAAGCCAAGAGTGGTTCATCTAGGGGAGAGGGAGGAATTTTAATGGGGGAGGGTCACATGGAGGACTTCCGAGGTGCCAGCACTACTGTATTTCTTCCTCTATGTAGTAGTTGTACAATAGCTTATTTAATAGCAAGCTGTTAAGCCTTACATCAATGTTTAATGCATTTTTTTCTGGTCATATATTTTATTTTCCAATAAAAAGTTCAAAAGAAAAAAAAATGAAACTTACTTTTAACCACCATCTAGCTGACTCTAGAGAACAGATAACAATTAGCTATGAAATGTTTGCATGCATAAAAGTCTATTTATATACAGAGTTTCTATACTGATCAAGCCACTATGAATAGCCGTCTTGGGTAGCTATCTGTTCATAACTGTTCAGAAAAGAAAGTGAATTCCTAAAAGATTAAAAAAAAAAAAGGTGTTCACCTAAATAGTTAATATGCATTTTTCCTGTGTCACACCTCTCTCCATGTAATAAATTAGATGAGATTCCCAACTACCAAAACTGCATTAAGATTCTAGTCCACATCCAGAGGATTGATTTAGGAGTGACTTAGAGAATTAATGATCTGCGCTCATTGTGCATATTAAATATGGGCCACTCTATTATGGAAGAGTTTGGGCAAATTGGTGCAGAGGCATCAGGAAGAAAATAAACCCTGTTCTTTTCTTCAGTATGTCGATGCCATGTATCTGAAGAAAGCCATTTGAGAGCTGCCTCTATGTGAAATCAATGCACACTATTGAAAAGTAAAACCTTCTGCCAACTAAATAGTCATATTACTGTTAAAAACATAATTTAATCAATTGTTCTATGTAGAACAGATATTTCAGTGATGTGTAAGTACTGATACTGTTAAATTTAGATTTAACTACCATTTACAGGTTTCCTGCTCTATTCCAAGCTCTGTAACTATATTCTTTAATTCTTGCAACTTTGTGATGGGAATTTTATAGCAAAGAAAAGGACAATCAAGGGGATTACCTAAATTGTCTGAAGGTACGTAGCTACAGAAGTATAGTTTGGACACAAGAGTCCTAATTCCTGTTTGAATAATTTCTTTTTACGGTATTAGTTACAGTAGGCTAACTCCTTTGATAAACAACCCCAGCATCCAAGTGGCTTAAAATAAACAGACGTTCATTTTTTTAAAATAGTGCAATCCAACACTTGGATGCCAGGTTGAGAGGTAGGGGCTGTGTACTCCACAGTCTAGGGGACCAGGCTTCCTCCAGCTCCTAGCTCTCTAAGGCCAGGGGTCTTCCCCTGGATCCTTTGGCATCTGTCTAGGATGAGAAAGAGCATCAAGGGACCAGTAGAAGAATTTGAAATTTTATATTTGAAAATGGTGTACGTATCTCTATCCATATTCTGTTGTCTAGAGCTCCTCATATGGCCTCACGTCACTGAAATAGGGCTGAGAAATGAAGTCCTACTAAGTGACCACGAAGAAGAGGTAGAGATGTGATGAATTTCTATTCATTACCATAATGCCTCTATTCTCAGGACTATTGCCAACCACATTTGTATAACTCATTTGATATTTCAGCATCCATACTGCATTATTTTATTTTCAAGCAATACGCTAAAACTCTCATTTTCAGGTCCTTTAGAAATAATGACAGTAGATAATACTTACGTGGCTCGTACCACATACTAAGCACTTCCTTGATCCTTTACAATTATTTACTAGTTTTAACTTCTCAACAACTATATAGGAAGTAGGAAGCATTACTTTTTTTGTAGATTAGGAAACTAAAGTACAGAATTTAAGTAACTTACTTAATTATCATATTTCTAGTAAGTGCAATAAAGAACAACTGAATTTTTACTCAACTTAATTGACAGCATTATACTCCTGCTCTATATTTAATCTCTCTTTGCCATAAATTATGTACTTTCTCATCTTTTATATATAGTACATTTTCATTTATTTTGTCTTTTTATATCTTTTTACGAAGGCCTAATACAAGTTCTTTTTTTTTTTTGGTAAAGGTTTTATTTATTTATTTGTCAGATAGAGAGAGAGCACGTGCGTGCACAAGCAGGGGAAGGTGCAGGCAGAGGGAGAAGCAGGTTCCCCGCTGAGCAAGGAGCCCGATGCGGGACTTGATCCCAGGACCCTTGGATCATGACCCATGACAAAGGCAGATACTTAACTGACTGAGCCACCCAGGTATCCCTTTAATATGAGTTTTTAAACAATAATTTGACATGTAATCCATATTTATTATTAACTTTATTCTTGTAAACTGTGCTTCGGTTTTAGACTTGGTTCATTTCTTGTTAAGTCAATTTTGTTAACTCTACAAAGTCAGGTATTTTTAAGTATTTTTAAAATCTGTCAGTTCTTAAGGAGAATTGCCTGTGCTGTGTTACTCTGGAAAGTAAATACTTAATCGCAATTGCTATTCTGCTTTAATATAGTGTACTTCTTAAATATCTTTTAGATAAAAAAGTGAACATTTGCTATTTTTCAATGGATATTGATTAATAAAGTTATTAAGCATAGTGGTCCTTTGCATGGTGGGAATGGGTCAACATTCAATGGCCTATGGATTTCCTAAGGCTAAATTTACATCCTCAACTTCCTTTGAAGTTTTTTGTTGCTTTTCTTTTAATTAGAGTTGCTTAAGGGTAATGTAACACTATCTCTGGAGTCGCAGAAATAGATGGCTTCCAATGAATCAGAAGTATGCACAGCCTGTGTAATCTGGCAGTCATGGGTTGGAATCCCATGTACTGTACTACATTGTACAAAGCAGGCTGATTTTTCAGCTTCCTCACCACTACAATGGAAATAATGATGTGTACTTCATGGAGGTAGTATAAAAATAAAATAAATGCATGCAAAAAAATTGAAACATAGCATGTGTTGTGTAAATATCAGCTATTAGTAAATAAAGTGCACCAGATGGACACTCTTTTCCCATGGGACTTTGCTACATATGCAGAATAACTGACAAGTGGAGAGATACAGAGAGAACAGCAGGAAGAGATGAGGAAAATGGAAGCTATCCAGGGGGAAATGGAAAGAGGTAGCAAGGATTCTTAGCTGGCTGGGAGCTAAATTAGTATCTGGTCAGAGAATAGGACCACACTTAACCCTGCTAAGGTCCTAGAGAGCAGGAGCAAAGGGCAATTCCAAAAAATATTCTTTTTCTATTTCCCGATTTTAATTAGAGGGTGGACTTTATATCACTCATCAAAGCTATATGAGACTATTTTCATCATTAATTTGTTGATTTGATGAAATGAAGTTCAAGTTTTAAAAGGGTTACTAACTTGCTAAACCTGGAATGGGTTATTATTTCTATGGAGGAAGGATCAAGCTGCTTCTTCTAGAAATCATGATTCTTCATATTTGGTCCCAACTAGCCTATTCCACCTTGACAACTCAATCTGCTTGAGTTTCCCCATTTCACAGTCAAGATAAGCTACTTACTCTTCCTCCTACTGGTTCTCTTTTTCAAGGCTGTGCCTATGCTCTTGCTTTCCTTTGTCCTAGCATGGCTTCTCCCTGCCCCCCACACCTCCAATTGTTCAAAAGCTGCCTGATGATTTCATGTCTAAGCCTAAATGCCATGTCCCTGAAAATTCCCCCATCTTCCTTGGCTAGAATGAGAGTTATCTCCTCTGAACCTCCATAACACTTGATCTACATCTCTGCTAAGGCTCACATTGCTTCTTAGTTTATTATTTTAGATTCATATTTAACTCATAGTACATGTGCAATACATTTAATCCTGAATATATGTTTTGTAAACTACATTACATGAAGCATCATTAGTATACTGTCAGACTGGTGGGGGTTCTTTTTTGTTTTGTTTTTTTGTTTTTTAAAGATTTTATTTATTTATTTGACAGAGATAGAGACAGCCAGCGAGAGAGGGAACACAAGCAGGGCAAGTGGGAGAGGAAGAAGCAGGCTCCCAGCAGAGGAGCCTGATGTGGGGCTCGATCCCATAACGCCGGGATCACGCCCTGAGCGGAAGGCAGACGCTTAATGATGGCGCCACCCAGGCGCCCCAGACTGGTGTTTTTTGAAAAAGAATTCTAGGATTGTTTACATTTGGGAAATTGTCATTTCTCCCTTGTATTTATTTCTTGGAGCTCTAAAATAGTCAAGGAGGTATTTAGAATATAAAGTGTTTGAAAACTTGTTTAACTATGAAATTTATATATATATGTGTGTGTGTGTGTGTGTGTGTGTGTGTGTGTGTGTGTATTAAGGACCTTTGATCCTATAGTATACTGATATTCCATGGAATACACTTAGGAAAACCCTCATGTCTAATGGACATTAGTTTTACCACTGCCTCAGCTCAGTGGAAGATCTTGAGTTAGTTCTGCTAAATCTCACCCTCCTTAGTCATGGGGATTTTTTTCTTTCTTGTCAGTGCCATTTTTCTTGGAGTCTAGGACTCCATCATCTGCCCTGGGTTTTGGAAAGAAGGTTTGTCTACACGGGAAGGCTATGATGGTGGGGGAGAGGGGTTGAGCAATCTGAGTGATTAAAAAGCTACAGGCTGTAATACATTGGCTGTCTTCATCAATGACAAGGAAAAGAACAACTAATCTGAGTCTTTGTCACAGACATCATACAGGTTTATCTGCATCAAGACATGCGGTTTTCAAGGAGCTAAACAGCTTTGCTGGCTTTCTGGAGCTACCTACTGTGTTCCTGGAGCAGAGCTAAGAGGGCTGTTCTTGTTGAATCCATCCTAGTTTGTATGGTCCTTGGCCTCATTCTCTCACTCAGCCTGTGGATCCTGTGGGTAGTTTTGGTTGGGAGATTACAGACTGGATCATAGATTTTTCTCCCTTTACTTTTTAATTTGTGTGTATGTGTGTGCTAATAACTCAGTGGATCATATCGTTTGAACATAAGAGTCAAGAGTTTCGCTTTGTCTTTCCTTTGTTCTCCTGTGAAAAATTTCATCCAAGTTAATTGGTGTATTAAATCGATTTGGCTGCTTTAGAGGTGGAGGGTCAGGATGGAACTTCAGGGTTCAAGGAAGGTTGGAAAGGGAAGCAAGAAAAGACGCTCAATACAAACTATTATCTTAACACACTGATATATATGAATTACCTCCCTTACCATTCGATAAACTCCTTGAGGATTATCCTTGTGTGTTGTGTGCTCTATAGTGTTTAGCAAAAAGAGTTAGTATCTAATGAATATTTGTTAAATGAGCATAAAGTTTTAAGACATTAGCTGTGGGGAGCATCTTCTAAACATCTCCAACCATTTTCGTGAGGTTATCAGTTGCCATGTGAGAGAGATAGTAGAGGGGTTCTCATTCTAAAAGAAATTAAGGATTCTGCCTCATAGAGAGCTGATACTGGCTCCAGGAACGAAAAGGCATATGTTATTTCTACAGACAGACATCTTCAGGAAGAGTACATCCTGCCAAGAAGGACTGGGGTGTAAATCATCATTTAACATATCATATGATATTGAAAGATAAGTGCAGATTTCCTCTTCTTGTCTAAATTGTAATTTTGACTCGGTGTCCTTCAATCACTCATAGCAAAAGGAGATTAACAGGCTATTTAATCATCCACCAGGAAAAAATACATTTAAAGATGTTGCAAAATGACTCTTCAGCAAGGTCACATGATTTTCTTGCAGTGATTTGAAATTGTTTGCTAATGACTGATTATGCTCCTTTTTGATAAAAGCACTGCTGGTGGCAATGGCTTTATGTGTGGGCACAATTAAGACTGATATTTCATCCTTGGTTCATTCCCCATAGCCTCGTACTTGAAGACAACCCTTCTGCACGTGTGTCTACTTGTGGCATTTCCTCATGCAGTTAAGCTTAATTTTTAATAATAAACCTTTCCATTTATCTGGTGTTTAACATTTTTAGGGTACTTTAACACCTGTGTGCCACATCAAACTCATAATAGTCCTGAGTGGTAAAGAGAGCCAAAATTAGGCTTCTAATTGCACATTGAGTATAGGTGGCAAATAGCATTTGTCACATAATTTGTGTCAAGGCTTAGTCTGTGACCCTATCGTGCCTCTTTTTTTTTTTTTTTTTTTTTGAACTTCTACTTTAACATGTCCTTGGAATATCTCCTTCTTGTGACACTTGGCTGCCAACCACTTCCAACAGATATTCTTCCCATGGAATGGGCTGGGATGAGCATTCCTTTATGCCTTGGAATTTCTCTAAGTCTTATTTTTCCCTCTGTGTTCTTTTTTTAAAAAGTTAGTTTTGCTTTTACACAATAGCATCTTTCATCAGGATGTGATATTCCAGAACTACTGGCAACTGAAAACAAGTACCAGATATAACTTGCTGTGGTTTGTTTTTTTTTTTTTTTTAAGCAGGGTGACAGCGTTGGTCCATATTGTACCATGCTACAGTGCTGTACACATGGAATATACTCCATAAATAGGAAAAATTAAGATACTGTTATTTCTAAGTTGATATGCATCGTCAATGCCTTGTTTGGCTTCAAACTTTGTCATTGAATTATTGGAACCTAGTAACATAGTAGGCACTCAATAAATGCTTCAAGAATGAATGATATTAATAAGTATCTGAATGTTGGCTGCAACAACAAATGGGTGATAATTTAAGTCGCTCTAATTGTGGTTTATTTTTATACAATTTTGAGAAGTTGGCTTGGGGCTATTGAGGACTGTTCTGCATTTGTGGATCAAATTCAAATATTTCCTCCTTTGTGTATGTTCTATTTCAAGCTCTCATCTCTCCAAGGCTCCTGCTCTCTACTTTCATTGGGTGAGGGGAGGATTCTATGCTTGTTTCCCAACCGCGTTTTCTCCTCAGTTTTGTTTCTTGTACCTTTCATGTTCAAACTGCCTTTTCCCAACTATCTCCTATTTCATGGGCAACATGTTTTCTCTTTGCCCTGTAGCACACAAAATCATTTAGAAAATGTGCTCCTGCATCAAATCTATTCAACCACCTGCTAACGCATCAATCAATCTTAGATCACTTCTTTAGCTTTTTGATCAGCATTGGAATATACAGGTGCCCCTCTTAGCACATATTGCATTAAATGACATTAAACCATGTTTTTTTCTCCATCAGACTGTGAAATCCTTGAGGGAGGAAGACATGGTATATCTGTGCGTATATCCTTACCCAATGGCTGCAATGTCATCCCAGTAAGCACTGGTGGAATCGTATCCACAGTCCCAGGATGGGCATGAGAAACTTGACTTTTGCAAACGAATGCTGACTTTAATAACATCTGAACAGACAATAAAGATGGATATGGTGTGAATTTCTCTTTTTGCCAAATGTTTTCAATTAAAATATTAATCATTCTTACTTCAGACTGCAAAACACGAATAAAAAGAGTGGAACAATTGTGACAACCATCTGTCAAATTTCCTGATGTTTGAAAGCAACATTACAATGACTTCATCAGTTTTAATATGGACATTTTGGAGTTAGGTAGAGACAAGCTGAAAGAACCATTTTTTCTAAGACAATGATTTTCTTTGGGCTTCCTTCTTTTCAAAAGCTATGCAGAAAGACAAAAAGAATTGCCCTATAAAAATTCCCTACAAAATTAATTTCTTATAATGTTATACAGAAATGTTTTAAAAACTGTACATTCAAGCCCAAAGGTTATATTATCATGAGTAAATGTGATAATGATGTGGTCCTTGGTTCATGTTATAATTTTATTACTAGAAATATATGCAAAAATGTGTGTAAAATTTTTAAAGTTTATCTAGAGTTGCATAAATCCAGACCTGAAGATCATATTTCAGGTTGAGCAGTTAAAGGGATAACATGAGAGATTCTTCTAAACCCAATGCTAGAGACAACATGAACAAGGATGTGTTGCTTATTAGCTCATAACCAACACCATAGCCCTTATGGGGGCTCATAACCAACAGCATAGCCCTTAACAAAGTATATGAGATATCTTCAAAAGCAGATATTCCAAAGATAGGGCTGATTGTACAGTCTGTGGGTAAATGAAGGGTAAGGCATCTGGGTGCATGATTGTTGAATATGCATCGCACAACAAAAAGGAGGAAAATAGTCACAAGGATTCTTAGGGAAGAAAGTTTCTACATGTAGATAAACTATATGCTTACAGACTTTTTGATAATTTGTGTAAGTTAAATAATACTTGAAACTTTAAGGAATCAGCAGATGTTAAACGATGTAGTATGTATATCTAAGTCTATATCTTCAATAGATAAATACTTTTAAAATCACTGCCAAAGTTATTTCAACCTGTAGATCATATTTTTCAGCGCAGAAACTGCTCTACAGATTCCATGAAAAAGTTAATGTTTTGTAGGCAATATACGGAGTTTTCTATATCATTATATTAATAAAAGTGTGATGTTCAATGCAACCTGAAATTCAAATTTTTTATATAATAAAGTATCAAATAGGGCTTAGAAAATGTTTTGCTGCTTGTGTTATGTTGAAAAAAAGTACACCTAGGATGAATTGTTTTTTACTCATGAGACGTGAGTGAGATCAAGTTAAAATTGAAGGTAGATTGAAGGGGAAGAACAGACTTGAGGACGGATGCTATCTGACTTCAAGTCTTACAATAGCAACAGTAGTCAAGACAGTGTGGTATTGGTAAAAGAATAGACAAATAGCCCCATGGAAGAGAAGAGAGAGCTCAGAAATGACCCACATAAATACAGTCAACTGATCTTTGACAAAGGAGCAAAGGCAACACAATGGAGCAAAGACAGTCTCCTCAATAAATGGTGCTGGAACAACGGGACTTCCCCATGCAAAAATATAAATCTAGACATAGACCTTATGCCCTCCATAAAATTAACCCAAAATGGATCAGAGACCTAAATATAAAACACAAAACTATAAAACTTCTAGATGATTGCATAAGAAAAAAACCTAGATGGCCTTGGGTATGGGATGCCTTTTAAGATGTGACACAAAAGACATGATCCATGAAAGAAATAATTGATAAGCTGAACTTCATCAAACTTAAAAATTTCTCCTCTGTGAAAGACAAATGCCAAAAGAATGAGAAGGGGTGCCTGGGTGGCTCAGTCGTTAAGTGCCTGCCTTCAGCTCAGGTCATGATCCCTGGGTCCTGGGATCAAGCTCCACACTGGGCTCCCTGCCTCGCTGGGAGCCTGCTTCTTCATCTCCCACTCCTCCTGCTTGTGTTCGCTCTCTTGCTGTCTCTCTCTCTGTCAAATAAATAAATAAAATCTTAAAAAAAAAAAAAAAAAAAAGGAATGAGAAGCCAAGCCATAGACTGGGAGACAATACTTTGTGAAAGACACATCTGATAAAGGGCTGTCATCCAAAGTATACAAAGAACTCCTGGGGCATCTGGGTGGCTCAGTCGGTAAAGCGTCTGCCTTCAGCTCAGGTCATGATCTCAGGGTCCTAGGATTGAACCCCACGTGGGCTCTCTGCTCAGCAGGGATTCTGCTTCTCCCTCTCACTCTCCCTCTGTGCTCTCCCCCTCTCTCTCTTTCAAATAAATAAGTAAAAACTTAAAATATATATATATATATACACACAAACACAAAAAAAAAAAAAACTCTTAAAACTCCACATTAACTAACAACCTGATTTAAAAAATGGGCCAAAGACCTTAAGAGATGCCTCACCAAAGAAGATACACATGCTAAATAAGCATATGAAAAGGTGCTTCACACCGTATGTCATCACTGGAAATGCACATCAAAACAACAAGGAAACACGCCACTACACGCAAACTCCAATGGCCCAAATCCAGAACATGGAAGACACCAAATGCTGGTGAGGATGTGGAACCAGAGGAGCTCTCATGCACTGTTGGTGAGACTGTAAAACAGAACAATCACTTTGGAAGACAGCTGGCATTTTCTTATCCATCTAAACATAATTACTATATAACTCAGCAATCATGCTTCTTGATATATACCCAAAGGAGTTGAAAACTTAAGTCCACATAAAAAATCTGCACAGCAGCTTTATTCATAATTGCTAAAACTTAGAAGAAACCAACATGCCCCTCAGTAGGTGAGTGGATATATAAACCGTAGTACATACAAACAATGGAGTATTACTTAGTCCTGAAAAGAAATGAACTATCAAGCCATGAACAGCCATGGAGGAACCTTAAATGCATATCACTAAATGAAAAAAAAAAAACTTATCCAACAAGGTGAAACTATAATATTATAATGATGAATATGCCATTATACATTTGTCCAAACCCTTTGAATATACTACACCAACAGTGAACCCTAAGGTAAACTACGGGACTTTGGATGATTATAATGTGTCGATGTAGGTCCATCCTTGGTAAAAAGTGTACTATTTTTTTTTAGCATTTATGTATGTATGTATGTATGTATCATAGAGAGACAGAGGGAGACAGAGCACGAACAGGGGAAGCAGCAGGCAGAAGGAGAGGGAGAAACAAGCTCCCCGCTGAGCAAGGAGCCCTACATGTGACTTGATCCCAGGACCCTAGGACCATGATCTGAGCCGAAGACAGGTGCTTAACTAACTGAGTCACCCAGGCATCCCAAAAGTGTACTATTCTTTGAGGGGTGTTGATAATGGGGGACACTCTACATGTACGGGGGCAAGGGATATATAGAAAGTCTCTATACCTCCCTCTCAATTTTGTTGTAAGCCTGAAACTTCTCTAAAAAGATGAAGTCTTAAAAAAGTTGAAGGTAGGAGTCCACACTCCAGAGAAGCCTCTAGAACATATTTATTCAGATGTTAAAAAGAATTTTTCCTGCAGATTTTCATATAAAATGTGGATTTAAAAAGAGTGTACATTCTATGAGAAATATAATTTTATTTCTCTCAGTATTAAGTTTTGTCCACTAGCAAAAATCATTCCATTAAATTCATAGACTTAAAGAAATGTAAGTTTATAGTGCCCAGAACATTGTCATGAATAAAACTAAAGACAACAGCTCTAATTTATTGAGTACTGAGTGTATGTTCAGAACTCTTCATACATTATTGGGTGCCTGGGCACCTCAGTCGTTAAGCGTCTGCCTTCAGCTAGGGTCATGATCCCGAGGTCCTAAGATCGAGCCCCTCATCAGGCTCCCTGCTCAGCGGGAAGCCTGCTTCTCCCTCTCCCATTCCCCACGCTTGTGTTGCCTCTCTTGCTGTCTCTCTCTGTGAAATAAATAAATAAAATCTTAAAAAAAAAAGAACTCTTCATACATTATGTCCTTTAATACTTGCCTCAATGCTTTCAGATTGAAACCATCATCCTTATTTTTCAGAGGAGGAATCTGATACTCAAAAATGTTAGTTTGCACAAAGGGCAAATGGAAGAACCTGGAGGGCACCTAGAGAATCAATTCTATATTCTACTTGCTAAACCACAAGGCTCTATAGACCTCGTCTATAACATACTTTTGAATGTAGTTTTATATCTCCCCTGTTTTTATAAAGTATTTAGGTATCTAGAGATCACCTAATGAGATGCAGTGATGAATACTATCAAATGGGAAAAAAGTACAACGAAGGCAAACTCAAATAAGATCAAAGGTCTATGACACGCTGTGCGTGCGTAATAAATCCCTCAGATTTTGATACTTTCTAATAGAAAATCATTTTCTTCTCATGCCCACTGAATTTTAAACAAACAGTTAAAAATTATGAGTGAAGGGGAGGCCACAGGTAAGGAATATATGTTTTTGTTTGTTTGTTTTTATCTCAGCCTTAACCCCACTTGAGCAGGAGCTCTGGGTTTATAGCACTGGGTTGTCCGCATTCTGTTGCTTTGCGGCTTGTATGGACAATGGTTTTCCAGTTCTCAGGGAATAGTTAGCAGCAATAGAGTTTCTCTTTTGCAAAATCTGTCCAACCCATAAAGAAGTTTGAAAACATTGACAATAATCTCATGATCTCATCAAGGAGACCACCATGTATTATAAGCTAATTGAATTACGTAAGGGCCCTTTTTAACCCCTCCTATCACTTAGTGCAATGCCTATATATATAAAATAGCTCTTCAATACATTATTATTCATTTGAGTTCTAAGATAGCTTTAATATGAAAGAGCCAAGTCAATGTAATAACTCAATACAATCAGAAGAAAAAAATTAAATAATGCTAGCTAGCATTCATTACAGAAGGCCTACCAAAAAATTAAAAAAACAAACAAAAAAACAAAGATCCCAATATTTCTAATTCTTGCCACTAGCAAACCTTATGTGTACATAGAGAGGCCTGCAAAATGCTTGGTTTTATTTTTTGATTTTTACTCTCTTGACTTTTGAAATCCAAATGCCATGTAAATAAGCCAAAACTATCTGCTAGATGTTTAAAACATGGGTCCCAATTGCTCCCATTACCCCAACCAAATGTTAGACACATGAGTGGGGCCATCTGAGACCCCATCCTGAGCCCAGGTGAGGGCAGGCTGACTTTGGCACATCTTAAGGAAGTACCCGACGTCCAGCTGCTTTAGAATAGCTGGGTTAGCAATGTAGACATGCCTCTATTTTTTTTTTTTATTTTCCATCAAAAACTGCCCTCAGAAATAGTCTATTATAGACCAAGTAAATGAGGAAGGATTTTACTAATACATTGAAAGAGGTCAGGAAAAACAAGCCAGAGTCATGGCCAAATGAACTGTAATGAGCATGCTTCAACAACTAACAATATGCTTATTCATATCTACTCCTAAATCACTGAGAATGAAAGTCTGGTAGTTCTTTCACGGTATCTCACCCTACTAATTTGTATTAGAAAATTAGAAATTATGAATGCTATAGGAAGGAAACTGTATCTAATCACTCAACAAGTACTTGCTGAGCCCCTATCCTCTGTATTATATGGGATACTGTGAATGCAGCCTATAAGACATATAAGCACAAGCTCTGGTAGCCTTGTCCATCCTGGTATCATTTGACCCTCAGGAAGCAGAGCCAAGCTCCTCTAACCCCAGACAACGTGTAGGTGCTCCTTCTCTAGCCCTCAAGAAAGAGATGAACCTGGGACATTAGGAAAAGTACACTTGACCAGAAACCAATACACTTGTCTTCATCCCAAAGCTTTTAGTAAGTAATTGTGTGATTCTGGATTTGGCTTCTAAGTTTTCTATACCTGCGTTTTTTTCACTTACATTTTGAGAGTAAGAGTGATATGAAGATGAAATTTAGCACTTTAGAACTAAACAGCACAGATAAAATTTATTAACTGGAACAATAGCTATTTCATTTTTCTATACTTAAAGAGAAGACCTGAATTGGCATATTCTTCTCTTTTAGCTTCACCCATCAGGAAAGTAAACCATAGCTACTGTGTGGATTTCTCACTCTTGAATAAGCTTTATATTTCATTCTTTCTTCTGCTTGGTTTTTTAACATAATTCAAATTTTTCCTAATCTTGATTTTTAGAATTTTTTTTCTTTTTCTTTTATTTAGATGTTTATTATTTATTTCATTTCATCACATGCATTATGTATAAGTTTATGAAAAAAGCTAGTAAATACATTTTTTAAACAAACATGCATATGTATAAACACATACTTGTTATAGGGGAAGGAATGGGCCACATGCCTGATATAACTTTAGGACACCATGAACTATCTGGTCAATTTTTTGATTTTAGCAAAATGTCCCTGGGACATTAGGAAAAGTACACTTACCCAGGAGCTGATAGACTTGATTATTGTATATACCAACTGAATTTATTTGCTGTCGGCATATGTGTTATGGCTTGTTAAGATTTCTGGCACCTCTTGGAATTTCCCAGAAGAAAGAATATTCCCTGTACAAGCTGTGGCATAATCTCCAATGGCCAAAGAGCTGGTTTTCTAACTCTATAAATTCATTTGACTGTATCCTAGGTCATTCAATTACTCCTCATCCCCTATTAAATTTGCCTCATTAATTGAATCTATTCATAAATAGATAGGTAGATAAGAGAGAGAGAGAGAGAGAGAGAGAGAGAGATAACCTGTCCAAACAGCTCAAAACAGATTCAATTCAATCTATTAGAGCAACTGTACAAAATGTTCATAATTTTCTTGGAATCAAAATGCCACGTGAATGGGGAGCCTGGGTGGCACAGTGATTAAGCGTCTGCCTTCGGCTCAGGGCGTGATCCCAGCGTTCTGGGATCAAGCCCCACATCAGGCTCCTCCGCTATGAGCCTGCTTCTTCCTCTCCCACTCCCCCTGCTTGTGTTCCCTCTCTCGCTGACTGTCTTTATCTCTGTCAAATAAATAAATAAAATCTTTAAAAAAAAAAACAAAAACAACAACAACAACAAAAAAAACCCAAAATGCCACGTGAAGAAGCCTTGAGCTTCTTGATATTGGAGACAAAGGGCTCCAATTTCTCACATTAACCTGGAATGCCAGTTATATAAGGCATGTTACCCACGATCGATGTCACAATGGGCCACTCCTCCTCTATATTGAGGTTTCTGATTTAATTTTGAAGTCAAAGAAAATTATTTTCTAGGATCTTGATGTCTATAAATACAGACCCATGAACCATCCACAAAATACACAGGTAATATCAGCTCCATTTCCAGCGTGAATGATCAGATGTCAAGTGAAAGTGAGGTGAACTAAATAAAACCTATCAGAATTGCAGGCACACCAACATCACAAAGATAAACAAGGAATGGCCTTCAGAGAGATGTTAGCCCATTTTCTGATCCAGTCTGGTCCTTTGCTTCAATCTTCTTTGAGAAACCAGGGTTTCTGATTTTCTCACTTTCATCCTTTTTCAATACGGATGCACACAACTCTATGACATTTACACTGTATTTGGTTTTGAAACCAATTCCTCCGTCTCATTCATATCACCTCATCTTTTACAAGTCAATCCGTTAACGTACTTGCCTCATTTCATTTTGTGAATAAGTTTTGAAACAATGTTTCAATGTTTCAATGAAAAAAAGTATACTTTTTGTATACTTTCTTCCTATTTAATATAACTGCATTTAGTGAAAGTTCAGTCCTTGGAAAGTTCCTTAAATAATATCGCTCATTAACAACTGACCATAGCACTTAAAACCCAAACAACAAATTACACTGCAAAATTATTTTTTCCTCTTGTTGAGAAACTCATTTATTTTTAAGAGAACGTTTTCATTAATCTTATCTGGCAGGTTTCTTTGTGTGCGTGTATTTCCCGCAGTTAAAACTAAACTCTGCCCTCCTAGATAATGCTCACAAAATTATATATGACAGTGCTGAAGCAGCTCCTCGTTGGCATGCTGCAACCTGCTTTGTTAATGAATATTTTTTAAGCTTCTTTGAAGTCTTGAATATGAAAATAGAATAAAAATGTGATTACTGTCACTATAGCACTGCCAAATTTGTTAATGAGGCAATATTCTTTATTTTGTCTTGGGCCAAATTTGGTTGTTGTTTTGCAAACAGCACAAAGCAATGATTAACACGTAAGCTAAGCTCTTCAACTTTATGTTGTGGATGTCTTTTATGCAGATGTACTCAACATTTTCCCTTTAGTGTTTGGGAGAAATCAAATTTCATGGTTTCCACTACTTATTCAGGGCAGATCCTAACAGTAGGTAAAATGGAGGTGACAAAGTTCCGTGGGGAATAAGTCTAATCTTTTATAGTATACGTTGTCATAAAATACTTTATGTGATGGCATTTGTCATCTAAACTAGGGTTGCTAAAATCCCGAAATCCCATTATAAATAATAATCCTCGTCTTTATTAGCGCTAAATTCTCTAAGTTACTGAGCATGGTCTCTTCTACCTAATTCGAAAGATGCCAGCATCCTCACTCCTGCCGAGAAGCACATGGACAGCACAGGAAACCTCCTGCCAACGAGAGGAGGTGGTCACCACATTGAACAACCTTTCATGTAAAATTATTTGGAAGCCCTCTTGAGTTATTTACCCTCTTAAATCAATTCTAAAACACATTTTCTGCTTCTCTTCTTTTTTACCTGTCAAATATTTCAGTTACCACAAAGACACCCACCCACCCACCTACCTATTTCCATGAAGGCTGGTGTTACAGTACTTAATTTACCCCAAAGATACAGACGTAGTGAAGAGAAGGGCCATATGCACCCCAATGTTCACAGCAGCATTGTCCACAATAGCTAAATTGTGGAAGGAGCTGAGGTGCCCTTCAACAGATGACTGGATTAAGAAGATGTGGTCCATATATACAATGGAATATTACTCAGCCGTCAGAAAGAGCGATTACACAACATTTGCAGCAACATGGACGGGACTGGAGGAGATTATGCTAAGTGAAATAAGTCAAGCAGAAGAAGACAATTATCATGTGGTTTCACTCATTTATGGAACATAAGAACTAGGAAGCATAGGTAGGAGAAGGAAGGGAAGAATGAAGGGGGGGTAAACAAAAGGGCGAACGAACCATGAGAGACTGTGGACTCTGGGAAACAAACTGAGGGCTTCAGAGGGGAGGGGGTGGGGGATTGGGATAGGCTGGTGATGGGTAGTAAGGAGGGCACATATTGCATGGTGCACTGGGTGTTATACGCAAATAATGAGTCATGGAACATTGCATCAAAAACTGGGGATGTACTGTACGGTGACTAATATAACAAAATAAAAATTATTAAAAAAAAATAAAAAGAAACAAACCCACAGGCCCAAAGTAGAGTCACTTATATTGAAGCTCTTTATGAGCAGATCAAGACTTAGTACCTAACCTACCTACAGTTTCACCCCCTCTAGGAATGTGACCTTTAATCAGCCAACCTGGAGTTTGCTGGTCAGCATCAGGAGATAGACCTCTACTGATAGACCCCTACTGTTGCCCTTAGAAAAGCAATCTTGCCTAAAATAATGCATTCTTTGCTAATAATTTCCTTTTGTTTTTCTGTCCCTCTCTCTGACTTAAAAAAATACTTTTCCTTTCCCCCAACTCAAGAGACATCCTTTCTACTTGCTAGATAGGATGCTGACCAATTCATGAGTCATTGAATCTTGCTTTTTAACATGTTTGATTTTTTTCCTTACTATAATTGCAGGTTTCCCATTAGTCCTTTGAAATAATTTGAGAATTATGTAACTGTTTGCCTTTTTTAGTGAAAGAAGGGGTGCACTGTAAATATAAAGACACTAATTTTCATTCTTCTCAGCTCCTAATATTCCTCAGAGACTGCCAAGGTAAATAGTTTTAAGAATTGAGATAAATTGGTCAGATAGGTCTATGATGGAGCGCTAAAGAGAAATGAGGGTATCTGTGAAGTGATAATAATAATAGCAATAAAAGTAGACAGTTTATTGAGCAGAAAACTAGTGAAATAACAAAAACTTATTCATTGCTAGATAGTAAATTCCTTGAGGACAGGGACTACATCTTATAAAACATATAGGCTACACGCCCAGCGTATTCAGTGGTTAAGTGGTCAATAAATACGTGCTAACTTCAGTTTAACAGTCAGAGAAGAAGTAGAGAGAGGGACAAATGTAGAAAATGACAAAATAATTTACCTATAAAGTCATCTATTATTTGAATCATCTTTTAAATCCAAAGGATATAAATAACTCAGTACCCCAGACAAGCAATTATTTGCCAAACTACCACTAAATCCTAAGACTGAGAGTCACACACCTTCCTAGTAAATCCTGTTCCTTTCACATGGAAATACCAGACACATATGTTACAAGGGGAGGATAGCTGGCCAAGTACATTTTGTCTTTAATGGCATGGGTATACAATGGATCTTTTAGATTGTGTCTACAAGCAAATGAGTTCAATTCTCTTAGGCGAATCCAGCTAATCAATCAGTTTGAGTGACTTTTTTCCTACTTGGCAAATGTCTGACTAAATCATTTAAAAATCATTTTGATGTTTCTTATTCTGAAGTCTGTATTGATTCATTTATGATGGACTTTTTTTTTTCTTTTGCTTGTCCTTAAAGTTTTTTAGGAATGTCATTTTCATTTTATTTCCTTATCTGGACACAAATAAGAGGTGGGTATTCAGATAACCAGTGGCCTTTTCTTTCCAGATCTTTCACTGTTTCATTATTAAAAATGGCCAAGTAGACAATTGGGAGTTATGATGCTTTTCTCCTCAAATGCTTTTCTCCTTGGGTCAGAAACACACATGAGTGGGGAAACAGTTTGGACAAAAATACTTGTGACCACATACAAAGAGGGAAAGAAAGAAACAGCCTGGTCATTAAATAGGCATTAAAAGAAGAATGAATTTGATTCTGTTAAACTTGTTAGCAGGTATTTAAACTACAGTTACTCTTAAATACAAATTAAGTAAGATGTAAAAAATAGAGACTATAATACCAAAAGTCTGGGGCATAAGAAAATTTTACAAGTAATTGGCTAATAATAATAATAATAATAGTAATGATACTGATTTTCTTGATGATAATAATTTTCTGGATTAGGCATAGGTAATTCTACATACTCTAAATTGATCAATTTCATGTAAATGTCACAAAACTTCCATTCCTTTGGTAAATTTGTATCTTGATTTTATAGAGAAGGCAGGCGAGGCTCATGGAGGTAAAATGACTCACCCAAGAACACATAGTTTAAGGAATCAGGATTCAAACTAAGTATGATTACAAAGCTTCAGAAAAGTCTTTAAAAGGCATGGCCTTCTTGGTCCTTTGCTCTGTTCTACAAGGGCAGAGTGCTAATGAAATGACTGGAGCTCACATGGCCATCTTGGACCCTGAAGGAACTTTGAGTATGGGATCAAGGATAATGGAACCGTAGGGTAGAAGGAGCCTACCTCCCTGGCCCGTGCTTCACTATTCTTAAACAAATAATCTCTGGACATTTCTCATATGTTTCAGCCACTGTGATTTCCATTTTTTCTGTTACTTGTAGCCAAACCTATGTGCTATAATTATAATTACAAATGTGCAACCACAGTACTGATGATGGCCTAATCACTTAACTTTGTTTGGTTTTCTTTTATACTGCATGATCCCTTACCTTGTTAAACTGGGATAGAGGCCCTGGGCCCAAGGATATTAGGAAATGTCTATAAGCTGGTCTAATGCCCCACGTGAACCCCAGGGGGATCCAGTGCAAACAGTCCCAAACAAAAATTACCATTTATGTGGGTTACTTAAAGAAATGAATCAAAGACTTGGGACCAAAGGGATTTGAGAAATGAGGGGTGTCAGTGAATTATAGGTTCAAACTAGCAAAAAGAAAGCTGGATCTGGATGAATTTCATGAGTCAGAAATCAGATATTTGGAATGTTTTCTATACATGGCAGTATTGTGGTCATAAGGAGAAAAGTTTTTAAAATGAGGATAAAGCCAATCCCACATAGCAAAATGAGGGTATTGATCTCTATCTACCCAAAAGCTTGTTGTATGAATCAAAGAAAGAAGGATATGTGAAAGCAAATTTTACATACAAATCCATATATAAATATCCAGGGTTTTTTTTCTAGAATGATTCAAACAAAATCATAATGGGTTCGTAAGGCTGAAGTTCTGTGTTTTTAAATGCATTATTCGGAACATCGTTTATCTTTAAATGAGGGAATTCCTGATCCTCCCTCCCCTACAGTTTATTGTTATCTTATAAATATTACATCATACTTATTTTTGATTGGTTGATTTTATATTTGACTTAGTCATTTCTTCATCTACCATCTTTAAAGGTACTTTTTTCTCTTCATGCCTTCATTGTCGATGGCAGAGACATTTACTCGACACAGTCAAATCATGGCACTTGTCTGGGATGGAAGGCTAGCCAGTAGTCTTTATCACATTCACGGTGCCCTGTTCCCCATGGGATCTCAGATTATTGACATTATTAAAATATAGTCAAATGTTTTCAATTCTACATGACCTCAAATTCTTTCACATACAATGACCATTATAAACTGTTTTATTATCAGGTCAACTTTTTTCTTCCCCTTCAGACCCGTCATGAAAACCCAAAAAAGAAGGCACAGGTGGAACTCCCAAAACCTATCTTGGTCTATTCTAAGTTTTCTACTTTCTCTCTTCATCCAAGAGCTTTGAACTCAGCCTGTGAAAAATGGCTGAAGAAAATATATTTAACACAGAAAAGATAAAATTTGATTCACTGTCATTAATACTTAGAGGACACAGGCAGGAAGCATCCACACGTGGGCAGGCTAGGGAGTACTGAAGAATGGTTTAAAATTGAGGCAAACTGAACAACCCATTTCCCCATCTAAATGGTCTTCACTTCCTGTAGTTTTCTTGTCTTATGGGATTGTGAGCTCAGTAAAATGGAAATATCTCATGTTTCAAGAGAAAGCAGAAATCTAGATTATCCTATAAAATGTTAATTTTTTAAAGGGCACAGCATAGCATCATGACTCAGAAGTGTATGGGCTCTAAAGCCATTCTGCCTGGGTTTGAATCCCAGCTCCACTACTGACTTGTTCTCTGCGCCTCTCTGTGCCAGTTTTCTCATTGTTAAAAGGGGATAATAACAGAATAATGGAACTCTATTTCATAAGGCTACTATGAGTAGCAACTTAACATTTTTAGAATATTTTAAAAAATGACTGACACAGAAGGCACTATAACATGATAGCTAAATAAAAAGAGTCAATCATACTTTAAAACACACAGTAGGGGCATCATTGTAGAAGCCAAAATATAATTGTGAATTTCATTCAGGCTGCATGACACGACTTTTGAATCCCAGATTTAGGGAACAGGAGAACTAACCAGACATCTAGGGGTAAAAAAGTAATTGTGTGTGTGTGTGTGTGTGTGTGTGTGTGGCATTCGAATGGGATAGAACTGACATTAGTAAGTGGAAGTCAGAGGAAAGTCTAGTTTGAGTCAAGATAAAAGCTACTTTCTCCAATTAGATATGTCTGACACTAGAAGGAACTGCCTAAAAAACTGGTGAGTTCTCTGTCATTGAATGTGGTTCAAGCAGAAACTATAAGATAGATTATCTTTTGGAGATATAATAGAGAGAATTTCTGCAGAATTTGAAAAAACGAACTCTAAAATACCGTCCAACTCTAAAACCATGAATCTTATATGACAAATATCAGAGAACCCTGGCCAATAGAACATGCAACAACTTTCTAGGGCCACTGCTGGACCCATCAATAACTCACAAGCAGTGGTCAGTTCCATCACTGATCAAGGAGGCAGAGGGAAGGGAGATAGCAACAGATAAGTGCAGGTGTTTGTGAGGACTCAACAGAGGTCCACTATGGGGTTTTCATATCCATAGTCCCAGCCGGATGCTGGTAACCAGATACACAGTCAGGTGAGGGGAGAGTAGAATGAGATTATTAGAAGAGCTACCTGCCAAATAATGCCACCCACCTCCTTCTGTCCTTCTCTTTAGTCCCTACTTACATGATAGCTTTGGCCCTGCAGTACCTTGAAGAGGCTGCTTGGCTTCTGACAATGATAAATATTTTCCCTCAAGCAGAAATTGATGGTGGGTGAATGGAAGGTAGATTGGCGTGATGGAGAATTGACAGAATGCCACCAAGATGAATAGTCAACCACAATTTTGCCCAGGGAAGCACTCCATCATGTCTTCATTAAGGGTTGAAGGACTCCATTTGTATATACACTTTCCCTCTCTTTTCCTGAAAACACTCAGAAACCCTATACCGAAGATAGGGTTTTATTTGTCTGATTTTCATAGTTTACTTTAGTCTTTTCCAAATAGCCTTTTCTAACTCTGTGGATATTAAAAGGAAATGATTTTTTAAAGTCAATTAATTAGCTTTTACTCTGACATGTGTGATGTATTTTAATTAATGTTTTAATTTGGGGTGCATTTTTTGAGAGTTTTCCAAAGGTCGAAATTTTTTTTTAGATTTTATTTATTTATTTGTCAGGGAGAGGGATAGAAAGAATGCACAAGCAGAGGGAGTGGCAGACAGAGGGAGAAGCAGACTCCCCGCTGAGCAATGAGCCCAGTGCAGGACTTGATCCCAGGAGCCTGGGATCATGACCTGAACTGAGGGCAGACGCTTAACTGACTGAGCCACCCAGGCGTCCCTCCAAAGGCTGAATTTTTAAAGAAGTTTTAAAGAAGATTATATAACAACGCTAGTGGATTTTGTTTTATCTAGATCTATATTGATACTGATACCCATATATAGATATATCTATATATCATATATTATATAACAAGCCTAGTGGATTTCATTATATCTCTATCTATATGTAGATCTATATCTACCTAGATCTATATCTAGATATAGATATCTTCAGAGAATAGCTCCTTTTATTTACCTATCATAGCATCTTCCTGATAATTTTATAGAATTTCTTTTTTTTTTTTTTTTTTAAAGATTTTATTTATTTATTCGACAGAGATAGAGACAGCCAGCGAGAGAGGGAACACAAGCAGGGGGAGTGGGAGAGGAAGAAGCAGGCTCATAGCAGAAGATCCTGATGTGGGGCTCGATCCCGTAATGCCGGGATCACGCCCTGAGCCGAAGGCAGACGCTTAACCGCTGTGCCACCCAGGCGCCCCAATTTTATAGAATTTCTTATTCTAAAACAATACTTATAAGTTTTCTAAGTGCTGCAGAATTTTAGATCTTGGAGAATTTTATTTATTTTTAAAATTTTATTTATTTATTTAAGATCTTAAAATTTTTTAAAAAGATTTTATTTATTTATTTGTTTATTTATTTGAGAGAGAGTGCACATACACTTGAGAGGAAGCAGGGGCAGAGGTGTAGGGAGAGGGACAAGCAGATGCAGGGCTCAATCTTAGGACCCAGGGATCATGACCTGAGTCAAAAATCAAGAATTGGACATTCAATTGACTGAGCCACCCAGGTGCCCCTAGAACTTGGAGAATTTTAAACACTCAGCCCATGTTTAAAGAAAGTGAAAGCCACAGAAGAAGCTGGTCCAGATTATAATGGCTAGTAAATGGCAGAACCAATAATTTGACCCTACATTTTCTTACTTTCAAATATAGTATCCTTTCTGTGCCACAGTAACAACAAGAATGTCTCTAATGACACAGATATTAGCTGAGTTTTTAGTAGCAAATGCAACATTTAATATAGTGTTTGGGACACAGCAGAGTAGTGAGCTACCTGCCCCTGAGGCTTGCCCCAGCTCAAAGGTGAAACAATAGCCTTCAAAGTCATCAGTGAAACACACTAAGAGTGACTATCACAGTGTGTTGAATAGAAAGGAATTCCAGGATGGGCTGGGTTCAAATTTCTAAGTGGTGAGGGTCAAACAATTAAGTAATCAGAGAAGAGAGAAAAGAGGTATTAGGACCTTTTCACCCTCTTTTCACTTAGCAAGTATGTAACAGGCTTTGTACTCTTGACTCCTCAGACATCTGTGTCTTTATGATTGAATAAAGTATTGCTTCTGTACTTGCTCTGCCCCGACATTCACTGGTCAACGCACAGCAGTACCGGAGAACACAACAAATAGGTCTCTGTTGTTCACAGAACTTTATTTTACTGGGGAAGGAAGAGGGACAACTGAGACATAAACAATTAAGAAAAAAAATAATAGAGATAAGAACTGTGCAGAAAACACAAATGCAGTGATGTAATAGAGAATGTCTGGATGGCTACATTATTTTGATAGTTGTGAAAGTAAATAGAGGAAATCTCATTTGAAATGGAGTCCGGAAGCCCTGAAGGGGGGAGCTCTCATGTGCATTTCACTCACTGCAGCCTACCTAACCAGAAGGAAGAAGAAAGGTAATTGTTTTGACAAGGGAGAGCACTTTTCACATTGGAAATCCCTTACTGTACCAGCAACAACGCTCTAACCACCGCCTGCAGCCAATGAGAAACCAGGGCAACCTCAAGCTCTTGCTCTTCTCCAATCAACTTTCATTCAGAACGGCACTTCCCAATTCCTTCCTAAAACCTAGTAACAGCTGACCCCTTTGTCTCTTCAGACTTGCCTGTGGTTCGCCATAGCTTGCTTGTCCCAAAATGCAATTCCCCTATGATTCCAGAATAAACTTTTTTTTTTTTTACTTAAGTAAAATTGCTCTTTGTCCTGTTTAAAGTTAAAATGGTCAAGAAAACTCAATTTGAGGAAATAGTTTTTAAATTCAGAACCATAAGGAGTCATGAGAATCATTAAAAAAAAAAAGCTGGTGGGGCTGATGACAGTAGGGACAGTAGGGAAGATGAAGACAGAGGCACATGAAGAAGGACAGGTAGTCATGGAAAAAATTTTAAGAGGTTTTTTGAGCCAGGGTAGGGTGTTTGAGTTTTGTTATAGATGGGTGGGGTTGCGCTTCTACGTGGGAGGTCTTTGGGGAGGAGTGGGCACTGTAGTGCATTAAGCCTGAGAGTGGCAAGACCTTTCTAAAGATCACTCTGGTATGTAATGGTTGAAAGGTGAGACATAAATCTTCGAAGCCAAGGAATCCAGTTAGGCGGTTAGGTGGTCAGGCTGGAGACCAAGCCAGAGACAAGGGTGATTTGCTTTAGAGCAGCGGTTCTCAACGGGAAGGAGGGACATCTCCCCAGGGCACATTTGCAATATCTGGAGACATTTTGGGTCATGACTGGGAACGGGGAGGTTGCTACTAGCATCCAGTGGGCAGATGTCAAGGATGTTGGTAAACATCCTGCAGAGCACAGAACAGCCCCCACAAAGAGAATTATCCAGCGTCAACAGGGACAACTTCATGGGTTATGCCCTGTGCAATCTCCTAGGTCCTCACCCCACCCATGCTCAGAAGGTAGCCATACCAGATTTATTGCTTGCTGCCATGAAATTCTTAATAACTTTATATTTGAGTGTTTGATTTATGAGTGAAGTCCTTTGGGACAATGAAGCATGCTTCTAAGTAGAGGAAGTTCATGCATCAGGCATGTCTTCCATTGCTTGCTGGCCCACTGACACGTAGGATTCACCATACCTGAGCAACACAGTTCTGATGATCCATGGAGTTTCAGCGAGACTGAAAGCGAGTAAGAGATAACCATGGTTACATCTATGATTGAATAAACAGGGCCCAAGAGCCTCAGCTGACCACGCTTTCTATTTGAAGTTGTCTCCAATGCACAAGAAGTGATGCCTTCCTAAAGCAACACACGTGACCCAGAAGCCTTACATGTCCTTTCTTACTCATGTTACTGTTACCGTATTAGCCACCAACTTATTTGAAAAGAACGGTATTTGAAGGACAGTGAGAAAACGACAGGACAAGCCTTGTTTCCTTTTTCTTTCTCTTATTATTCAGAATGAATTGAGAACGTACACATCAAGAAGTAAAATTAAATTAGTTGGGTTCATTGTGTGCAGCATTTCCACTGTTCTGGTAAAAATAAAATGCATACGCATGTACAAGTTAGAGAATGCTCCTTCTAGAATTTCCATGATTCTGCCTATGAGTTAAATGCTCTTAAACTTACATTTAAAACTGGAATTGCACAATATAAAAATGAATGGCAAAACTTATGCTAATAATTTAACCTTTTCTCTTTGCTAGAACAACATTAAATAGAAAAATAACACCGCGGCAAGAAAAGCGAGAAACTGCAGAAGACAGGAAAGAGCTTTATATTTTAGTACCTTTAATGTCACATTGGTCCTGCATTTTGAACAAAGGACTTCACATTTTCATTTTGCACCAGGTTCTGCAAATTATTCAGCTGATTCTGGCTCCAAACATCAGTAATGTCAAAGTTGAGAATTCCTGGTCTAGAGGATGTCAGGGAAGATGGAGAAAAGTGGACAGACACAAGATTTGTTCTAGAGGCAAAGTTGATTGGACTTTCTAATGAAAGTACTGACAAGGAGGAGGGACCAAGGATAGCTAGTTTGGGGCTTGACTAACAGGTAAGTAGTGGGGAAATTATGTGATGACGTATATTGTCTAATTCAGTCCTTACAACAGTGACATGAAATATGCATCATTTTTTCTCATTTTATAAAAGAAGGATAAAACTGGTTGCCCAAAATCTCAAAGCTAATAAAGGGCAAAGCCATAGTATCCAAAGACCTTGGAGTTCACCGAGAGCATGTCCTGGCTACTCTGCCTTGCATAACTGGAAAGCTGCAGGCTGAATGAGGCTCACCTGCGAGACATGGAGCCTATTGAGAATGGAAGCCTGTTGAACAGAGCAAAGGACTTTATTCCTTGTCTGCTCTGATCTGTGGATTTCCCCGCACTGCTGGTGATGCCAATAATGAATATCCCTTTCACCGTGTCTTGTCAATTCATCCGTCTCCCAATATTGCATAATATCTTAGAGGATAGTTACAGAAATTGAGAAATATGAGTGTATAAAAGAGAAAGTATTTGCTGTGCCTTTTCATTATATTATATTCTGTATTTTACATCATTCATATTTTTCTTTATAAACTCCTTGTCAAATACTTGAACAGTCATTTACTTTATCTGTAGTTTGCAAGAATACTGAATATAGTAAAAAACCCTAAAAAATGACCAAGACATTCTACTCTACAAAAATTCAAAGTATCTAAATACATTGGAACTTCTAAAAACTCAAAGTGTCATATTCCACTAGACATACAATGATGCTCAAACTTATAGCTTTAAAGATGCCCTTATCTATTTGTATTATATATGTGTATATATACACACATATATATTTGAAAGTAATTGATATTCTAATTAAAGTATCTCTTTAAATTATATATGCCTCCCTTCTACTAGCAACAATAAAACAGCATATGACATAGAAATGTGTTTATGCCAAGGATTTCAGTAATTCAATTGTGCAAAAATGAGTGTTTCATTATTTAACATATGCTAATTTCTTAACCATCTCCACCTGCTTATTTAGATAACCAGAGCTTGAATTTTTCTCTGAATATTTGGATCAAGTTCTGGTAAGCTGAACTGCCTTACTCCTTTTCATCTTCTCAAAATGTGTTATTTCTCATCAAGCACACTGCTGAGAATTTGGGCTGAACTTATTAGTTTCTCGACAGAGCTTTCAGTGTCCCAGGAGGCAAAGTAAGATTTATTCCAAGTCAGAGCCAAAATAAAGATATTAGTTTTAGTTCTGCAATAAGCTGCAGTAAGAAAAAAAAAATCAACAAAAAAACCTTAGCAGCTTGTATTACGGCACTCACTATGCTGTGCTGTAATTTATTCATTTACGTGTCTGTTCTCCCAGTAGGCTGTGAGGTCTCTGTGAGTAGAAACCATGTCTTATTTGTCTTGTTATATCTCCTCTTCTTGATAATGCCCTGCCCGTTATAGGGGTTCAATACCTGTATGATAAATGAATGAATATTAAAGAAAAGCAGTATATCACTGGCACCAAGAACTCCCAAACCTTTGATAGTTACGTCTGACTCTGGGTCATTGAGGTTAATATGTATTAAAGGCAAACTACAAAATTCCAAATTATGTCATCCAGCCGCACTTACTCACAACATTCTCATGGAAGAATAAGACCGAGCCCCCAGATTGCAGACGAACTGTGTCTCGCAGTTTTTTATTGTTGTTGTTGTTGTTGTTGTTGTTTTATAAAGATGTGACTTTGGGACTGTTTGATCCAGCATACTGGAATAGCAAAGAAGCCACCTGCTCCCTCTCTACTAGTACAAGGAAAAGGTTAGTAGTAGGTGTGCTGGAGTCAAAGTGCCCAAGGTCAAAAGCCTGACCATTTATAAGCTGTGTGTCAGTGGACAAGTTAACAATACAATATCAAGCTTCAATTTCCTCACCTATAGAATGTAGGTAATAACAGAATATATATCGCAGAGGTGTTGGGATTTCCAAAATTTAAAAAGAAGTGCTGAGTACAGTTCCAGGTACATACCAAGAACTCAGTAAATGTTAGCTCTTATTAGTTTCACATGATGGGTTACCTTTTTACCTTTCTAGGTTCAAAGTCAACTCTACTTCCTTTTGTACATCTTCCTTAGGAACGCTCCATGTACTTTAATGTCTCCCTTACCTGATGTATATAGCACATTTTGATTGGAAAATAATTTTTCCAACACCTTGAATTTCTTTGTAATTACGGTCATAAGTCTTGTTTCCCCAATATTATTTGCCTATTATAAGGAATTATGGAGTTTTTTGGGGTTTTTTGTTTTGTTTTGTTTTCTGCAGGGGCGCATGGTAGCAACTTCTCCAAAATAGGGCAAGATCCAGGTGGGGCAAGGTGATTATTCGACATGGTCCAAATATGAAAGGTTAGAGGGTAAATGTCAGCCTTCTGATAGGGAGCACCAATAACTGTAACTAAGCCATGCGTCCCTCATTTTTTATAAGGCAATAGATTAAAAACAAAGAAAAGCAGTGGGTGCTGCTTAAACTTAAAAAAAAAGGAAGGAAGGAGGGGGGAAAGGGAGGAAGAAGGAAAGAAGGAAGGAAGGAAGGAAGGAAGGAAGGAAGGAAGGAAGGAAGGAAGGAGAGAAGAGGAGAGGGAAAGAAGAAAAGAATAGAGAAGAAAAAAGAAAAGAAAGAGAGTGGACATAGCTGATGTTTGTTTTCCCTTTGATGTTTTAAGAATGCTGCCTGTGCCCTTTAGGGGTTCATAATCATTTAATCAACAAGCGGTAGAACAAACCCAACTAAGATGTGCTAAATGTTTCATTTTCACCACAGCTTTATGTTGATTGAAAGATCCTGATGGATGTCGTATAATAAGAGGAAATGTATTTAAAACATGCATTTTATCTGTTGATAAAATGAACTTTGTGTTAGTTCCATAAGCTAGTACAGATGTTTCATTATCCCTCAATCTTATCTTTACCTAACCACTGAAGTCCATTTTTAGCAAAAATGGAAACCCATTCTCTGTTGTGACAATTAAAACCTCATATTTTCTTGAACCTCATATTTTCTTGAGATTCTGTAACAATCACCCCAGGGAAATATCTTCACCTTTAAATGTCTCCTCAGGCTATTGTATATTTCTTCCAGCCAAGAGTTCCCCTTCCACTTTCCTGCTATACATAGCTTCTATTGCCCAAACAATAGACCATCTGTTTTCCCCTATGAAATATTTTATTACTATAGGGAGTAAAAGTTTCAAACTATATAGTGTCCATTCTCATCCCATATGGAATCACTGTAGTGTGTTCTGTAGTAAAACAGGGAATATAATTCACTGAATGTTTACTCTAGATCAAGTATGTATGCAGTGTTTTTCATACATTATGCCATTTGCTTCTCATGAAAGAACTCACGAGAAAGAGGCATTATTATTATAACCATTTTACTTAAAAGAAAACTGAGGCCTTGAGAAGTTTGCTTAAGGTCAAAAATTAAGGAGACAAAATGGATACTGAAACAAAGTTAACTATTATGCTATATTTCCACTGGAAAGAATGAAAATCATGTGTTCAGGATGACAATGTTCTTCATCAGGAACCATGTCCAAGATTAGAGGAAGAGGCAGGAAGCTACATGTTTGAGAGAAGATTCATTTAGATTCCTACACACACTGGGAATGAATTTCATTCTGACTTCTCTTGCACAACTGTGACTTTCTACTGCCTCTGTCCCTGTGGTTAAAAACCTTCAAAGAGCTAAAAAAAAAAAAAAAACCTTCAAAGAGCTGTGTTCTTTCTTCAGCTGAGTTATGAGAAGTTGTATAAGACCACATTGCCTTTCTGCAGTTAGACAGAAACCCAGGGCTCACTCTCTAGAAGCAATAGGTGAAGGTGCAGAAGAGTCTGGTCAGTCAGCTTCTGGTGTCTGTAGGACAAAGTCCTGTAAGGGGGGAGAGACAATAGCTCTGGAGATAATCTGGACACCTAGAACCCTACAAGTACGTCTGAATGTGGAAAACCAGCAGAAGGTCCTTGAGTTTCTACCTTCCCTCACCATCTCCTTCCGTAACTCCCACTACCCATTTCCCCCAGAGTTAGGCTCCCATATTATCCTACATTTGTTCTATCTTTATACTTATTGCACACCATGTGATAATAGCCCAGGTATTAGTCAACATCATGGACTGAATTGTGTCCTCCAAAAATGTGTCTGTTGAAGTCCCAACCTTAGTACCTTAGAATGTGACTGTACATAGAAATAAGGTCTTTAAATAAGTAATTAAGTTAAAATGAGTTCATTAGGATGGCCCTTAATTTGATATCATCATAAAAAAAGGACATCTGGACATAGAGAGGTACAGATGGAAGACCATGTGAAAACATAGCCATTAGATGACTACCTACAAATCAAGAAGGGAGGTCGCAGAATATCCCAACAGTCCTGACACCTTGATCTTGGACGTCTACCCTCTAGAATTCTGAGAAAATTAATTTTTGTTGTTTAAGCCACTTGTCTATGGTATTTATTATGGCAACTCCAAAAAACTAACACAGTCAGTCACCCTCACCAGATTTGGAGCACTGCTGAGGAAAGAGTTGTGACTTTTATTTAAAATTCGCCAGCCAACTAATACAAGTTCTAGAAAGTGACTGGTACAAATTTGTTGAATGAATGATTTAATAAATATCTATCGTAGGTATTACTGCATCTACTTTCACCACTACCTGCTAGTGAGCCTACAGAAACAGCTAGTTAGTTATCAGCCCTGGAATTTGATAAGTTCCTGCTTGTTTTTTTGTTCTTTCATTCTTCCTTTTTCTCTTTCTTTTCTTTTCTTTACACACAAAAATAAAATCCTAATTGCCAAAGATGGGATAAGGGTTGGTTCACTGAAAGCAATGACTTCCTGAGTTCATACTTGAAAGCTTCTCCGAATATGATTGCAGGGTCTTATATGAAAAGCAACTTGGAATAGTCCCGAGGAAATTACAGAAAGCTGATGAGCAATCCTGCTTTGGGTAGAAGAAGAAATGAGACTTTAGAGTAGGAGGTGTAATGGGAGATCCAATTTATACTAAACACTGATGTCTACATGCTGTCATGGTTAACTATAACCAATCAAGTGATAATGAGTTTCCTTATGTGGTGATCATTATGGGCCAGGTATGCTGTGGCATTTTATATGGGCTAACTCATTCATTTTCACAACTCTTAAAAAATTACAATCATTACAATTCCTATTTCATATTTCAAGGAGGGCACATAACTTGCCTAAGTCCATATGGCTAGCAAAGAGAGAGGCCAGCTTATGGGTGCCAGAGACATTGGGCATAACCCAGGCTTATGGGCTCCAGAGACACTGCTCTCAAATGCTTCATCCCTGTGGCATATACTTTTGTTATAGCTAGTCCTGCCAATCAGTTAAAGAAAATATACTTGGATTTCAAGTTAAGTATGAATTATATACATACACACACATATATACATACATATATATACACATATATGTGTGTGTATATATATATAGAGAGAGATTCTTATAGTCCAATAAAAGCCTACACTCATTCCTTATTGCATATGTTCATTTCATAAATAAAGCACAGTGATGCTCTTAGCTATCAACTGATAATCATTTCTAAATAAAATAAAACCAACGCCTAAATTCAATAAATATAATCGCGGCTTTCATTGACTGAGAGCTTTCTATGGTGCGGACACTGAACTCAATCTCTTCATAAACTCTCTTCCTTAACTCCCAGCCCTGTGAGGTAGGCATTGTTATTTTCCCATTTGCAGCTGAGGACACAGACTCAGATAGGTTATCTAGGTTATCTAAATTCACAGAGTTAAAAAGTGTCAGAGCCTGCGCAGGCTGACCCTAAAACTTATGAGCATAAATACCGCTCAAGATAAGTTTACCAGGTTTTTAGAGTCACATCCATCTTGAATTTGTAGATCAAGTGCCCCTGAAATTTCTATCAGATCCAGGAGTAGAGTTTTGTTTGTTTGTTTGTTTGTTTTCCTCCTGGGGGCTCACCTTCCAGATCTCCCTTGGATCCTAGGACTCATCTCAACTTAATCTAACAAGATCAATGTCGTGTCATTTGCCTGCCCATACTAGGTATGTGTCTTTGGCTAATTCCTTGTCTCTTGAAGTTGGTCTCACGACTCTCATGTGATAAACTGACCATTTCTGGCACTCTATCACAAACTGAATTGAAAGTGAAGGTGGTACAATGGGGAAAATAAAATCACCCTTGGAGGATTAAACTACAAATCAACACCTTATAGATGAGGTCAGAATCACCTTAAGATATAGTGATTCTTTTAACAAAAACCTCTCAAAATACAATGGTCCCAAGGCTAGCAATATTTAACTATGACCACATCAAAAGCGATATATATATATATACACTTTTTTTTTTTTTAAGATCAAGTGTCTGCAGAAAAATAGATTGGTTGATAACAGAACATGGGAATAGTAAGGGGCCAGAGAGAAATCCTGCGACTGTTCAAGCAGCGCCTGGGAGAAGAGATCCAAATCAAAGACACGGCCCATATAGTTTTAGTGGCAAATAGTTCTTTAGATAAATGCCTCAGGCCATGATTTCTTGAGGCTCTTGAATATTCAAACCATAATGAAGTTACTCTGTTTTAACGCTAAGCAAATTTGACCATAATTTGGCTTGAATGTACTGGGCCACCAGGAGAGACTATTGTCCAGGCGATGTGCCTATCACATTCCTCTGGCAGTAATCTATCTAATTGAAAATTAATACCTGGCCATTTTTGCTTTGAGTATCATTTCACAAGGGCTGTCTTAATTGGACTCAGCGTTCATATCTAATCAAGTGTGGGATACTCCCAACAAGATTAAATTTCTGAGTCTGGGGATCTGAGGGTCACATGTGAAGCTTGTGAGAACTGATCTGAGGGCCTTTACTGGTGACACCATGACCTCATGTTCCTTTGGATGCCTTCAACTGTGCTCTTGGGCTTCTTTGGAAGGGAAGAGAACAATCTGTCAGGAGAGTCTGACTTCCTTCCATGACATAGTATAGGCATAAAAATGGTTTCAGTTTTAGCAAGCTGCATCCTGGTGCATAATGAGGCATATAGCCATAAATAAATACTCTGAAAGTTTGTGCAAGATCATATTAAGACAGATGCCAAAACTCATAATTGCAGTACACTGCATATTACTGAAACTTTTCATAAAATCTAATGAGATTTTAACTTATAAGGGAAGAAGCATAAGGAAAGTTGTAGCAACATAATTGGATGACACTTTTTGCCCAGAGGGCAAAAGAAGCTAAAAAGCATAACTGGTATTTGTGTTCCTAAAAGGAAGGGATTCAGGAAGATGTTTAAAATCCAGTAAGTCCAATTTTGATTTCATTATCTTTTGAAAACTAGAATGAAAAATTTTGAACAAAGGGTTCCAGAAAGGGTAATTAAAAAGTTCCTACCACTCAAATCATATTGAATAAGATCATTCAAAAGGTGAGGCTCTTCTGTGCTGGAAATGAGAAGCAGGAGTGAGCTAAAGAGACTCTCTACCCCAGATTTCTATGTGTCTCATTTCCTCCCAAGAACCCCCTTGTTTTAGAGGTGGCATAAGACCTGGAAAAACAATTCACTTTGATTTAAGCCAGAAGTAAACAAAGATCTTGAAGGAAGCAAAGAAATGTAATGAGTCCTGCGTTTTGTCTTCTGTACCTTGTTCATTAATACAGAACACAAAATTCCTCATGGAAATAAATGACAGTTACATGTTGGGTCAAGGAGGGAACCAATGACAACTTCCCCTAACCTAGAAAGACGCTCAAAGTGAATATTAACAAGCTGGTAAAGAATAAAGCCTGCCTATGTGAATGTGATAATATTTGAGCTGTTAAGGAGCCTTACATCCTCCTAAGGGGAGTGTCCAGTCTACACTTTTAACCCCAGAGGTCAAGGGAAATTTAGTGCAGCATATTATCTCCCTTCCTTATGTCATAGGCTACAAAATTCTGGGTGATGAATCTAACACTTGTTACATTTCTTGCATATATGACTCAAACATAGGTTCTACGTTTTGCTTCTTGACTTCACCACTTAGCTGTGTGACCTTGGGCAAGTTACTTCACATCTCTAAACCTCAGCTACCTTGACTATTAAATAGGCATACAAATATTTACCTTGTGAGAATTACATGAGATCAAGGTTTTAAGGCTTCTAACACATTATCATTAATGTTTCATAAGGCTTCATATTTACTACTAACAACGTATGTTTTCTTTCAACAGGCAACCTAAATAGTGTAAATTACATAGCACCTCTCTTTTATCACATCTTCCACATATGATTACTTTGCATAGAGTATATAGAACATGGGGTATTTTTCACATGTGTATTAACTCATTAGATAACAATATAAAAAAGCAAGTTCAGAGCCCAGGATAAGAGCTCAATACATAGTTGTTTTGCTTTTATTTTCTCATTAGCTACTATATGCCCCAAAGGTGAGTGAAAACCTAGGGTGAAATTAATGATCGTTCTTTCTTTGCCATGATTTATAAGTGTGATTATGTTTTGAATAAACAAACATAAACTTTTCAATAAAAGAGGTTTTATTTATTAGGACTAGGCAGATGTCAAGATTGGCTTTACTCTGGGTAAGTTTTCCTAATGGCTCAGAAAAGACTTTCAGAGTAATGAAGCAGAAATAGGTGTATCGGAAAGTTAATCTTCCTTCCTGTTTCCTCCCCATCATGCCTAAGACAACACCCAGGCAAATGGGATTGCTATTTGGAATAGAACGTGTCCCAGCATCTCCTCTCTCACTTGAATATTAATATGAAATGATTAATGAACCTGTTGCCCAACATGTTAAATTAAATAACAGTGAAGAGATTAAGAATGTCTTTCCCATTATTGAGTGCTGTATTTTAAGTTCTAATGTGTAAAGTAGACCATTAGTTTTCAGTCAGGCTTTATAATAGATTTATTTATGAATTTATCTCACCTTTTCTGCAAGCAATTCATGCAGCAAATGTTTATTTTTTCATTCTACTTAAAGAATTGAAAGCTTGTTCCAACAGTAAGTAATGCAAATCTCTGACCCTAAGATTTCTACATAACCGTCATTTTCAGACCAATTAGTATGGATAACTAAGACATTCCTGACTTAATGTTTCACCTTACTTCTGAGACTCTTGCAGTGAAACTGTTCTCTCTCAGGGTGTGTATAAACCTAGAGGTCCTCAATATGAAAATATAATTGATAATCACAGCACAACTTTAATAGCATCCGTCACTGTTTCCATAGTATCAGACAGTCAGGATACTTGTGCTTACAATTAGAATAGATATAAAGTGTCCAGCCCCACTCCTCAAGCCTAGGATGAATTACTGTTCCCTGGATATTTTCCCAGATTTTATTATTTCTTAGAATGACCTCTCACATTAGAAAGAATTCCTTTATAGAAAAATAATCTTCTCACATTATTTCTTAGGATGACCAGTTGTGTCCCAGAGAAAACTGTGAGAATTATTTTTGTGAAGTTTGGGGCAAAAAGTTACCTATAGCAAAATGGATTTAAAGAATTGTCATTAATTTTTCAAATCATATTTATAAGGAATCTAATGAAAATAAAATATATTAGTTGTGTCAGATACTTCTCAATATATAGGAACAAAAGGATTCATAAATTAGATTAATAAACTACAAAAATGTATGTATGTGTGTGTGAGAGGGAGAGAGATAGTGACCGAGAGACAGAGAGAGAAAGAACAAGAATAAGATACTGGTGATCTCATTTTGAGAAATTTTATTTTATTTTTTTTTAAGATTTTATTTATTTTATTTGACAGAGAGAGACAGCCAGCGAGAGAGGGAACACAAGCAGGGGGAGTGGGAGAGGAAGAAGCAGGCTCCTAGTGGAGGAGCCTGATGTGGGGCTCGATCCCATAACGCTGGGATCACGCCTGAGCCGAAGGCAGACGCTTAATGACTGCACCACCCAGGCGCCCCTCATTTTGAGAAATTTTAAAATTCTTCTCCAGATAATAGATTTCAAATTAAGGACTAGGTATTTGCTACTCAAATAGGTCTTTTCAGAACATTTTGTTCATTTACTTGACAAGTTACATGAGGTGCATATCTTCACAAAACAGAATATTGTTACAGCTCCTACTTCGTCTAAATTAATATGTGGTATCAGCGAAAATTAGCTTAAACGTGCTCCCATGTCGTTGGTCTACGTAGTACCCGAACCAAATTCCGGTGGATAATAAGGAAGACATTCATAATCACTTACTAGACGGGGCACTGTACGGCTGGACGTTACAGAGTATCTCTTTGAATCTAACTTAAGTAACCACTTCGAAATTGTTCTGAGAGCTCCTTCTAACGTTAACATCTTTATGTCAATCTTTGGAAATCTGCATTCAAAGTGCTAAAAGTAGAACAGGATATGTCTATTCAGGTCCTAGGCTTGATTTTGACCATTGTACTTTGGGAGTCCTATTGGATAAACAAAGATGTCTAGTGATTTTATAATTTAGCTGGGTGATAGCAGTGGTTCATTCTTCATTTCTCTACCCTAAGTATTCAAATAAATAATTTCTTAGTAAGGAACTGTACAGTAGAGGCAAGACTGTTGTGCTGAGCGCCCCCCGTCCCCATGGCTACCTCTCTTCCACCTTTAGCAATAAGCTAGAGCTCGATCAGCAGAGAGAGCGACAAATCTCATAGCTGATACTGCATAGGCATGCACGCTACCATACAAACTGACTGCCAGACACTGGGTATGACTCTTTTCAGCAAGGGGTTTCACAAACCCCAAGCCAGACAGCTCCTGTTGTTACATGGGTGGTCGACTACATGCTCCCTAACTCCTCCCAAATTCCCTATCAATAAGTAAAGCAGCATCGGGGTAGGTTCCCCCTCCAGGGGCACAATCCATGGAATGCCTAGCTGTGATGAGTTCAAGCAATCTTCTCAGTGGGACTGTGTGCATTCCCTTGATCTTCTTCCTGTTTCTTTTAATAACAGTGTTTCATGCTTGGACCGTGTGGGTTGCTAATGATGACTCTACTCTACCCTCATTTTGCTGACTGTGGGGCTGGTAGGGAGAGTGTGTGGTTCTCTTGGTCAACACTATATCCCCCATGCAGAGCAGGGGCTGGAGAAGCACACAACAACTGTTTATGCATCATTGTGCTTATTGCAAATGTCACATTGGTAAAATAAATCTATACTATAAAAAAGTGAGAAATGTAGATTTTATTGGCTTCCATAGGAAAATAAGAGTTTATATCTTATGGGAATACTGTAAGGAACTTAATAAGACTCTCTACTAGACATTTCTCTTCTTTCTCCATATTTCTCTTTTAGCATTGGCTCTTCCTTTCCTTTTAGTCCATTTTTTTTTTTCTAAAACGGTCTTTCCAATATCCTCTGTTGTCCTAGCATTTTAGCTCTGTCCTCAAATTGCTTGTCCCCTGAGCAAAATAAAAGTCCTTCAATTAACTGATCTGACATTCCCTAGAAGGCAGATAAGCAACCAGCTGCATGATGCAAACATGACTTTGAGGCATTGAGCCCCACCCCAAGCAGTTTATCAAATTACTCATCCACATCTTTCATCTTTCCCTTAGTGTGCAAAAGACAGGCACAGGAATAACAAAGCCACAGTTGGGGGCTGGCAAGGGGAGGGGCAGCATTGTACTGCTACGAAAAATAGTATTTTCTCCTTTTAATTATAAATAAATAAATGGAAATACAAATATGGTATCTTCAACCATGGCCATAGCCTTTCAGTATTTAAATAAGTAGTTGAACTTTGACTGATTTTTTTGTCCTGTCTCAAATCACACAGCAGCGAAGACATTCTGTCTGTATTCACCAGGGTTAATTCAGAGAAGCAGAACTACCTTGATTCCTATGAAATAATGAATTAGACCTTAGACAATATGGGAGGAGCTGGGGACGAAAAGGCCAAGAAGGGGAGCAAAATCATTAACCATCCCTTACGCTGATGAACAAGTCAGAGCTGCAGACAAAACACATGTACTGAAATGATGAAAGGGGCTGATGAAGAAGTCTATGACCGGTTTGGGTCTTTGTGGCTCTGAGTTTGCAGCCATGTGCCTAGTGTTGGCCCTGAGGTCAATAACTGTTCATCAGCTGGGATGGTCATTGGCATGGAGAACTGGTGGTAAGAAAAGTGGAAGAGTGAAGATAAACTGGAACCCACTGACACCACGCTGCCTGTCCCTCACCACCACTAACGGGGATCTTGAGAACGTGATGGCAGTTGCTTCACTTTACGTGGTTTACTTTCAATCAACTCCAACCCTTGAAATAAAAGAAACCGTACAGGAAAGGAAAATCCAGAAATGTAGTTCCCAGAATAACCAAGTTCACAAGTAGAACAACCCAGCATACTGTTCCATGAGGAACCAGATTCTGGCTAACCTGTTCTTTGCCATTTATCCAGAAAGCTGATCAATTATCTTAAGTTGGGAGTTGGTAGCAATCAAGGTACAGAATACCTGTTTCGAGGGGACACAAGCAGCACTGAGAATGACTAGTCAACCCAGAAAATTAAGACAGATATGTTGGATTCCATGATGCTCTTCAGATGCCTGTGCACGGGAGCATTTACACGTGCGCATGCACACATACACACGCACACACACACTCACACTCACTGGTACACCTACCTCCTATGAATTCTACCACAGTCTTTGGCACATTTTAGGTGCTTAAAAAATGTTTACTGAATAACTGAGGTATCCATACAACAAATCTATAAAATAAAACTGTTTTGTTTTTTTTTTTGGTCCTAAAATTAAAACTTCAATGTACAATACAATTCACTGGGCTTTGAGCAGCTAGTAAAATGAGAAATGTGTTTATTACAAAGAGTAAAAAACTTCACACATCATATCCTGACTTTTGTCAAATTCACTGGTGCTTCGGCATTGCTCCTGTTCAAATAATCTCCAGCCTACTTTTCTCCTTTTCTCCTTTCCAACCTTTCACATTTATCCCTGATATATTTTTCTGACCTGTCTTTTCCCTTTTGCTCATTTTTTTGTTTTAACTTTTCTGTCTGCTCCTCGTGTAGCTTCTTTTTCCTTTTATCATTGCCCTAAAATCAAAGAGCCATTTTAATTGGAATGTTTGATTTCACAGGAGAGAGAATCACAGTCCATCTGCCAAAAAGGGTTGTCAGCATCTGGTTCCTGGGTGTAAGATTTAGTTTTTTTTTTCCACTCTGCTAGCACACACGTCGCCAATATTGTATCACACTGTTCTGACATTGGGGGGAAAATAGCAAAATGCAATTGCAGCATCTTATGATGGAGAAAGAAATTCTTTTTATCTTACATGAGCTGTGAGTTCTTAGTCCTTTTTTTTTTTTATTTTTTTTCCACTTGGACAGTTGTATGTGATAGCTTTCCAGATGGAGTTGTATCTGCAGAGTTTTAAAAGTCAATTTGGTTTTGCCTTTGTTCTCTCGGACTTTACAATCTAGGTCTGGTGCTGCTGTCTATAATAATGCTATATTGAGAAGAGGAATTTTGAAATGACTAATAAAATTCTGGATTTGATTGTCTGTGGATCTGTAGGCAATTTTTATTTAAAAAAATAACTAAAGGTCATTGGGCCTGGAATGAGAATATGAATCAACCTTTGGTTTTGTGTTACAGGCACATAAAACTATTTGAATTGATTGGTTTTAAAAATTATCAGCTAGTTGTTTTATTTATTTACTTGTGTGTGTGTGTGTGTGTGTGTGTGTGTGCAGACACAATCTTTCTCCTTTCAGGGTATTTTACTATCAGGTAAAGGACACCCATCTCTACATTTTTTCCTAAGCCCTATATTTAAGTACCAAAGAGTAAACTATCCAGTCCCTTCAAAACAAACTACAGATATCTAGTTCAACCACTGTACATTACAGATGATAAAAATATGATCACAGAGAGGTGGTCATTAGGAATATTGCCCAGTGTTACTTAGCTATTTTGTGGAAGAGACTACATTAGGAAAAATAAGAGCTGTACAAATTAGACCCTGCTTAGGACTATCCAACTTCCCAGATTAGGGCCTGAACAGTCACCCAAGGACCAGCCCCAGAAGCTGGACAAATCAATCTGTTCGCTTGTTCACTCAACCTTATCTAGTGCATGTTTCCATGTGTTACTGAGTTAATACTGTTGATCAATTTGGCTCAAGAGTCAACTTGTCTAAACGTATTCACTGAGTGTCTTTGATATTGGAGTGAAAAATAAATTAGCACCACTGTAATGACATTTTATGTTTTTATTGGTAATAAAACTAATTGGATATTTTTGTGGGTGGTTGTTTGGTTTAGAAAACATATTGGTATTTTTCAGTTAGTTGAGAACCACATTCTTAACTTTTATGAGAAAAAGACTTCCCAGGGTTTGGCATAGCCTTGATGGTGTGGACTACTGACTCATAACACTCAAGGTTAGGTGCCTGTATCATGTGGGATATGGGCAGAATCACACCATAACCTTGAGTTTTGCAGCATCTACTGTTGTAGACTCTGGGAGCCATGTGGACACAAAGAGCTTGGCCATGGGAAGTGTGCCTAATGAAGGATGGATGCAGCCTGTCTACTCTTTGGCTCTGACAGGTCTGTGGCTCCCTGCAACCCAGGTTCTAAGGAAATAATGGAGGTTAAGTCAGGGACACTCTTTGGACCTACATATTTTGCTTTTGTAATAAAATATATACACTCAAACCATGTCTTGATAATAGAGGAGGTATGTTGTAGAGTTGAAAGCATGGGCTTTTGATTCAAAGAGATCTAGGTTTAACCCCTAGAAAATTTAAAATAAATGAATAAATAAGGAAAACTGAGAGAAAAAAAAAAGCTTTGTTTATATAAGCTTAAGACATCCAGGAAGAATTTACAAGTCAAGTATCGGTGCCTCTGGGGAGGAGAATCCAGTGGCTCACAGAGAGCACTGGGAGAAATACTTTTATCATATACCCTTTAATGTACTTTGAATATTGAATCGTGAGAATGCATTACCATAAAAAAGTAAAAACAATAGGGAGAAATAAAGATGTAAGCTAAAGTGAGAAAGAAGATATAATATACAATATACTAATGCTCATTAATTTTTGTCCCTGATTCATTATGCAACCGAAGTTAAAGTTTGGAAATTTAATTTGTCATGCTGAATTTCAGTTTTTCTTCATTAAAAAAATAGTGGCCAAGATGTTAACAAATAAATATGTGTCACTAAGCTCAAATACATATGCTTATACAAAAATGTCTTTACAAATGATACCAAAAAATCATATAAAATAGGATTTTAAAAAGAAAAGTATAAATTTTGAAAATGAAATTCTAGTTCTATCACCTATGGCCTTGGAAAATTTGTTTATTCTGTAATCCTCAATATCTCCATCTAAAAATGAGGCTATAGTATTTATTTTGTTGAGTTTTTTTCATCATGATAAGTACACTCTTTAATCTTCATCACCTATTTCCCCCATCCCCCCAGTCTCCTCCCCTCTAGTAACCATCAATTGAATTTTTGTGAAGATAAAAATGAAATAATGTACGTATAGTCTCTAATGCAACACTTAGCACATGCCAACTACTCAGTAAGTTAGTGTAACCAGTAGTGGTGTTATATTTAATATTATGATTTCATGTTAGAGCAGGGAAAGTACCCAAGATAGGAACAATCATGAAATCAATCATACAACCACATCCAACCTTAAAGAAATCAAAACCTAGAGAATTTGTGCTTTGATTAACTCATGTAGTTAATTCCTGTAAGATTTAAGATAAGCCAGATTTCCCAATAACAACTCAAGTTCTTTTGAAGGAATCAATCTGTTACTTAATAGGTCTGCCTAGACCCTTGCCTCAACCAAGTACCAGCAGCTAGGCATCATATAGGGCCTTATTAGAAATGCAGAATCTTGGGCCCCACCCTAGATCGACTGAATTAGAAGCTGCATTTTAACAAGATCCCCAGATGACTGATGAAACATTAGTGTTTTAGAAGCCCTGGAATAGACTAAACCTAAAATTGTGATAATTATTAGCAAAACAATGAACTCTAGTAATTCAGTTAAAAACCAATAAAGTTATGTCAAAACACCTGATAGAGAAGTGAAAAATGCCCAAAATCACTGCGGAGGAAAAGATCCTAGACAGGTGGGGAGATGGAAGGATGAGCAGAGAGACAATAGATACAGAGAGCCACAGCGAGACACATGCATATCTATTTTTTCTGTGTTTTGTGAGAAAAAAATTGCACTAATTTTGGAAGATGTAAGTTCTATTTCAGATCAAATATAACATTATTGCTCTATCTAAATCAAATAACTAGTTTGATTATTTCTTCCTTCGCACAATCTGTTGAAACAAATTGATTAGTTGTTAGAAAATAAATTTAAACCCACTTTCAATTAAGGAAAATATGAAATCTGTCAAAAATATGGTGTGGTCACATGAACATTTAATAACCTACTAATTAATTAAATAATTAATTTCTCAACCAGTTATTATGACACCATGTAATTACAAGGTGACTCTCAGATGCTACTCCTGTTGAGATTTGTAACAAAGGATAACCTGTACAGATAGACAGTACGTGGGAACAAAAGCAAAGGATTTGAGTCACTCAGATGTATTTCCAGCTCTGCCTCTTAGTAGCTACCCAGTTTCCTAAGTTCCCTTGAAAGGTTTCCATAATTCTTCACGTGTAAAATGGACATATTAAAAAGCACTTCACAGGCTTGTTTTGAGGACTAGGAACACCTACAGAGTGCATTGTAAACATCGTATGAATGGCAGGTATAATCATAATTCTGGTATTATTCTATGTCTTATTTAACCCTTAACTGGATCTCAACTCCCACCTGCAATAGTTATAAAATAATCTGATCGTTTTCAGAGTTTCAACGGCTAGTGCACATTTTAATGACTACTCTTAGTGAAGCACAAAGGATACTGCCATTTTTGCAAAGCTATTTTTAAGAAAATGTTCATTGCTAACACAGTTGAGGCACATTTCATTAGTCACCTACTGCACAGGGAATAGTGCAATCAACTTTGTTTGTGAGATCATGGTGAATTAATTCATAGACACACAAAAAACTCCAAAGTATTTTTTTTAAGGAATAAAAAAGGGGAAAAAAAGGTGAGGATACAAAGGGTACTTAAAATGTATCATTATATCCTAGAATTTCAGGGATTTGCAGTAGATTAAAAAAACTAAATAATGGGACACCTGGGCGGTTCAGTCGGTTAAGCAGTTGCCTTCACCTCAGGTAAAGATTCCAGGGTTCTGGGATGGAGTCCCACATCGGGCTCCTTGCTCAGAAGGGAGCCTGCTTCTCCCTCTGCCTGCTGCTCCCCCTGCTTGTGTGCTCATTCTCTTTCTCTGACAAATAAAATACAACTTTTAAAAAAAACCTAAATAATAATATTAATTAAACCCCTATATTTTCAGTTTTTTATCAGTCACAAGATATATTTATATAATTTGCCTCATTAAATTGTTACAGAGCTATGAGTTAGACATTTTTATTCCCATTTTATAAATGAGAAAATTGAGATTCAAAAAGCCAGTTACCTTCTCAAGGTCACGTGTACAATAAGCAGGAAGAGTTCACTACTCCACACCTGCCTCACAAAAGCTCAGGAGCCAGCTATCAATCTGGAGTGGAATATTAACCTACTGAACGCTGATTTAAATAAGGGCAACTACTTCATTGAGACTGTTCACCAATTTCATCTCTAAGTTTCTTCATGGATTTATTTCAGCCAGGTATCTAACTTTTTTTTTTTTTTCCTAATAGCTAACTTCTTCCAACCTATGAGTCTTCACAACATGACCATGACTAATATTCGCACAAAATTCCCTCCTATGAAAGCCTAAGGGATATTTCCAGGGCCTGGGATAACTGTGAGGAGGTAGAAGAACTAAACTCCAGAGCACAGAGCCAACATCCGAAAAGGAAGGACAAGAAGTAGCAGAAAAACTGAGCTCAGCAGACAGTGTGCAGAAGCATGCATCCAAGGGGGCTGGGCCAGTGGGTGCTGGCAATCTTATCTCTAAAGGATAAAAGTTCCCACTGATTAGTAAGGTCAGGTGTGCAAGAGGCCAGCCAGCAGGTGAGAAAACAGGAGGGCTCTGTAAAGGGCACTGCTATCCAGAAACGTTTCTATTATTCTTTTCTGTTCTATAACATCTTCCACACACACACACACACACACACACACACACACACACCCCAAAACCAAAACCAAAACCAAAACCAAAACCAAAACCAAAACAAACAAACAAACAAAAAACCCCCAAAAAACAAACAAAAAACCGGGGGCATTTTTTTCTTTATTACAGTAGGGAGAAGGATACAATACTTTCATACGGTGTATAAATGGATCTTTCATCAATCTAGACGCACTACAGGATGAAGTAGAAGCTAAATTCCTGTCTACTGACAATTAGGCAGGAAAAATTATAAGCTTTGGATTTGAATGGAACTAGGTTAGAATCCTGATCCTGTCAATTTCTAGCTCTGGGTGATTCCAGATGGTTGCATCTCCTCTCAAACCCTCAAAACGTCCTTTCTTTACAAAAAGGAATAATAATAGGTATTCAAAAAAAAGTACTGTAAGAATTAACCGCTATATTTATTATAATGGAAAGACACAGGGCACTGAAAAATAGTAGTCACTACAGGGTGCCTGGGAGGCTCAGTCAGTTGAGCGTCCAGCTCTTGGTTTCAGCTCAGGTGGTTATCTCATGGGTCTTGAGACAGAGTACATGACAGGCTCTGTGCTCAGCTCAGTAGGGAGTCTGCTCCAAAGATTCCCTCCCTCTGCCCTCTTCCTCTGCACCCCACCAGCGTGCATGTGTACCTTCTCTCTGTCTCAAATAAATAATCTTAAAAAAAAAATAGTAGTCTCTACTGCTGTATTATTATCATTGTCCCTTGAGTTTTATAGTTTAAAGTACAGAAAAGTGTAGAAATCACATGTGTACATCTAGGTGAGTGGTCATACAATGAACATACTCCTAGAACGAGCATCTAGATAAAAGCAGAATAAACTGTCTTGTACCCTCCCCAACAACTCAGATTTAATCACCATTCTGACTTTAAATACTAGAGATTGGTTCTGCATCTTTTTTGAGGTTTCCACAAATGTAGAATTTTGTGCAACTGTCTTCTTTAGTACTTAACTTCTTCACAAAATACTACGTGTGAGATCCATGTTATTGCATGTAGCAGTGCATTCATTTTCATTTCATATAGCATTTTATTTGTAATAGAATTTGAAATATTTCCAATTTTTAGCTACTTACAAATAGTGTTGCCCTGGAAAGTCTCCACATAGCTCTGGTGACATTATTACACAGTTCTGTTCTATACAAACTTAGGAATAAAATTGTTGGTCAAGGGTATGTGTATATTTAATTTTAGGAAATATTGCAAGGCAATTTCAAAAGGGATTCTTCCCATTTACCCTCCCCCTGACACCTTATGAGAGTTTCTATTTCTCTGTGTCATCACCAACACGTGGTATTTTCAATTGTTTTAAGAAGTCAGCCATTTCTAGTAGATGTGTAATGACATATCATGGGATTTTAATTTGCATTTCACTGATAACTAATAATATTGAACTCTTTTTAATATATTTATTTGCTATTCCAATATTTTCTTATGTAAAATTCCTATTGAAGTATTCAACTCTCTTCCTATTTTTCTTCTTTTTGTTTTTGCCTTTATCTTTCTAGTTCATTAAAAATTTTCATATATTCAGGATACAAATAATTTGCCAATTGAAGGAAAATATTAACAGTTTGTTCTGTGGCATTTCCCTTATTTCAGAGATGCCTAAAGATGTGAACTTTGTCCAAGGCTTCACGACACCAACACTCAAGAAATTGTCTGGAGTGTATTTATGTCAGATCTAAGAGAACAGAACATCTCATTCAAGACTATATACTAAGACAAGACATTAAAAAACTAGAATTCCCAAGAAGAAAATTGCATGGAGATATGGGATTTTAAAATTTCATCTTCTAAATTATTTCTGTGATATAAGGTGATCTTTGATGTGGTAATTGGACTCATCTGGAATGGAAAAGGAGTTTGTCGTATCTCAAGCAGTGATTTTCGTATTTTTGCCTCTCTGTGGACTCACTAAAGGTTAAAGGTAGAAGCAGACCGGTGATTTCACACAGAAAGTAGTATTGCTTTTTTAAAGATTTTATTTATTTATTTATTTATTTATTTATTTATTTATTTATTTATATGAGAAAGAGAGGACGAGCGGGGGGTGTTAGGGGGAGGGAAGGGGACAAGCTGACTTCATGCTGTGCATGGAGTCTGACTCAGGGCTTGGGGCTGGATCTTAGGACCCTGAGATCATGACCTGAGTGGAAACCAAGAGTCTACACTTAGTCGAAGCTTAACCGACTGAGCCACCCAGGTGAACCTGGGAATATTTCTATATTAAATTTTTGGGAGATCATCTTACACCATTCACAAAATATTAACTCAAAATGGATAAAAGGCCTGAATGTGAGACTTGAAACTGTAAAACACCTAGAAGAAACACTGTTGATAAAATTCTTGACATTGGTCTTGGTGATGATAATTCTTGACATTGGTCTTGGTGATGATATTTTTGAATCTGTCACCTAAAGCAAACGCAAGGAAAGTAAAAATAAACAAGGGACTACATCAAACTAAAAAGCTTCTGCACAGCAAAGGAAACCATCAAAAAAACACAAAAAGGCAGCTGACAGAATGAGAGAAGATATTTCAACTATATATTTGTTCAGAGGTTAATATCCAAAATACATAAACAACTCATACAACCCAATAGCAAAAAAACTCCAATCTGTTTTAAAAAATGGGAAGAAGAAAAGCATTTTTCACAGAACTAGCACAAACAATCCTGATATTTGTATGGAACAACAAAAGACCCTGAATAGCTGAGGCAACCTTGAAAAAGAAAAGCAAGCTTGGAGACACCACAATTCCAGACTTCAAGTAATATTGCAAAGCTGTAGTAATCAAAACAATATGGTAGTGACACAAAAACAAACACATAGATCGATGGAACAGAATAGAAAACCCAGAAATGAACCCACAACTATATGGTCAATTAACCTCTGACAAAGCAGGAAAGAATATCCAATGCGAAAAAAAACAGTCTCTTCAACAAATGGTGTCAGGAAAATGGGATAGCAACATGCAGAAGAATGAAACTAGAGCATTTTCTTATACCATATACAAAAATAAATTCAAAGTGGGTTAAATACTTAAATATGAGACCTGAAACCATAAAAATCCTAGAAGAGAGCATAGGCAGTAACTTCCCTGACATTGGCTATAGCAACGTTTTTCTAGATTCATGCTCTCAGGACAGGGAAACAAAAGCAAAAATAAACTATTGTGACTAAATCAAAATAAAAAGTTTCTTCACAGTGAAGGAAGAAATCAACAAAACTAAAAGGCAACCTACAGAATGGGAGAAGATATTTGCAAATGACATATCTGACAAAGGTTTAGCATCCAAAATATGTAAAGAACTTATAAAACTCAACATCCAAAGGGGTGCCTGGCTGGCTTAATTGGTAAAGCATGCAAATCTTGATCTCGGGGTCATGAATTTGACCCCCATGCTGGGCATAGACATTACTTAAACAAACAAACAAACAAACTAAAAAACAACAAAAACTCAGTACCCAAAAAGCAAATAATCTAATTAAAAATGGACAGAAGATAAGAAAAGACATTTCTCTAAAGAAGTCATTCAGATGGTCAACAAACATGAAAAGATGTTCATCATCACTAATCATCAGGGAAACACAAATCAAAACCACAATGAGATATCACCTCATACCTGTCAGAATGGCTATTATCATAGAGATAAAAAATACCAGTGTTGGTGAAAATGTGGAGGAAAGGAACTGCATTGGTGGGAATGTAAATCGGTGCATTCACCGTGGAAAACAGCCCTGAAGTTGCTCAAAAAATTCAAACTAGAACTACCATACAATGTGCCAAACCCACTTCTGGGTACTTACCTGAAGAAAACAAAAATACTAACTCAAAAAGATATCTGCACCCCCAAGTTTACTGCAGCATTATTTACACAGCCAAAATATGGAAACAACCTAAGTATTCATCAATGGATGAATGGATAATATTTATATATATATATACACATTTATATAATGTGTATTATATAATATTTATATATTTATATAAAATTTATATAATTTTTTAATATTTATATAATACAAATTTATATATATAAATACACACACACACACTTATACATACACACACACACACACACACACACACACACACACACACACAATGGCACATTATTCACCTATAAAAAGAATGAAACCTTGCCATATGCAACAACATGGACAGACCCTGAGGGCATTATGCTAAGTGAAATAAGTCAGACGGAGAAAGAAAACTACCCTATGATCTTACTTACATGTGAAGTCTAAAAACAGTAACAACAACAACAACAAGCTCATAGATAGAGAACAGATTGGTGGTTGCCAGAGGTGAGGGATGGGGGCAGGCGAAACGGGCAAAGGGAGAGGGGCGCCTGGGTGGCGCAGTCCTTAAGTGTCTGCCTTCGGCTCAGAGAGTGATCCTGGTGCTCTGGGATCGAGCCCCACACCAGGCCTCCCCAACTCCCCGGGAGCCTGCTTCTTCCTCTCCCACTCCCCCTGCTTGTGTTCCCTCTCTCGCTGGCTGTCTCTGTCTCTGTCAAATAAATAAATAAAATAAAATCTTAAAAAAAAAATGGGCAAAGGGAGTCAAAAGGTACAAACTTCTAGTTTCAAAATCGTAAGTCATGGGTATGTAATGTACATAATATAATAATACATATATAATATATAATTAATCATACTGTATTGCGTACTGAAAGTTGCTAAGAAAGTAGGTCTTAAAAGTTCTTATTATAAGAAAGTAATTTCTTTGTAACTATCTGAGGTGATAGATGTTAACCAGATTTATTTTGGTGACCATGTATACAAATATTGAATCACTGTCATATACATGAAACTAATATACTGTTATATGTCAATGAGAGCTCAAAAAAAAAACCAAAAAAGAAAAAAATGATTTGTGGATTGAAACAAGATTTATAAAAATGCACATGCCCACAAATGTGTACGTGCTCTCCTACGGTGAAATAATCAGATATCTCCTCCCAATCTTCTACCCCAAAGTTAAATACGACAAAATATGAATGTTTCAATGACAAATTAGAAACCATAAAAGAAAGTGTCATATATCTGAAGCTCCCAAGGGTTAGCCAATTCTTAATTCTACTTTTATAGCTGTTAAACAGCAATATTCAAGCACCCTATCCTTCAAGTCCTTACAATTTCCATAACAAAGGACAGGACAGATTTTTTTGAGAACTTCTTTAAGCCTTGTTTCTTTACCACTCAAGGTCGGATCTGCCTTCCAACTATGGCACCTGTTCTTGTTCCTCTGAGATTGTAAAGTCTTCTGGAAGCTTTTGAGCATCAACAGCCTTCTCTGCCAAAGGTGCTTTATGTTTTCAATCAGTATTCACATAAATTGAATAGTCTTAGCTTTTGAACATTGTAGATAGAAGATCTCTTTATCCATTTCTTTTGAAAATACTTATTAACAACTACAAAAAAAGAAACTACTTCATAACAATTGAGTTAAGATGAAGATACAAACTCTAACATGTATTTTGTATTGGATTACAATTGGTAAATGTCAATTATGAAGAATAATAAGTGAAAAGCTAACATTGTTGACAACTTACCATGTGTCAAAATTATTCTAAATGCTTTATAAAGATATCTCTTCTTAGATTCACAACAGCTCTAGGACTTAAGCAATATAAGAGATGAATCTGGATCAAATCTTGATTATGCCAATGGCCATGTGTGATCTCACACAAACAACTTGACCTTTCAGGGCCTTGGTTTCCCAGTAAGTATTAATTATCTATTGCTGTGTAACAAATGATTTCACAACCTAGTGGCTGAAAGCAACAGATACTAATTATTTATAGTTTCTGGAGTTTAGCTGGATGGTCAGGCTCTCTAATGAGGTGGCAGTTGAGATATTGGCCAGGACTGCAGACATCTTGAAGGCCGGCCCTGGGCTGAGGAATCTATTTCCAGGCTCACTCACATGGGTGTTGGAAGATTGCTCTAGCCCCTCACGAGCTACTGTGGAGGCCCCAGTTTCTCACCATACGGCCCTCTCCATAGAGCCCATCCCATCAGAGCAGCCGGCTTTCTCCACAGGGAATGATCCTGGAGGGAGTCAAAAAGACAGAAGGCTCAGTGCCTTCTCACTAGCTGGTCTCCAAAAATTTCCCTGTTTCATTTCTCACTACCTGTTTTCTATTCAAGGAAGCGAGTGACTAAGTTCAGCCCACACCTAAGTGGAGGGAAGTTAGGCCCTCTTCTTGAGGGGAGCATATCCAAGAAGTTGGTATGCAGAGATGGTTTTAAACTGCCATGCCATCTATAAAAATTAATAGGATGAGAGCCGTGAGTCAATTTCACTGGGTCCTTAAAACCCCTGAAATTTTGCAAAAATGGGTTTCAAGTCTTCTTGAAGCTGACTAACCAACCATGCCCCTCTTTTCATGCTGACTCAGAATGGTGGCCTTGCTGCTGTATACCATATTGAAAGTCTAAGAGCCAGCCCTACTTATAAAAATTATTACTAATAGTTATGGTAGTAGAGTATTTCCTTGGTAGCTTGATGCATTTTCACATATGTTTATATGCAGGTACCTACCATCTAGATCAAGTTAGAGAACATTTCGGTATTCCAGAAGTCTCTCAGAGCCCTTACCAGATACCACTGTCCTCCAAATATAACCACTAGTCTGATCTCTACGCCCATAGATCAGTTTTTAAACTTTAAATAGAATCATATCATGAATGTTTATTTATCTAGTTTCTTCAGTGAAAGGCACCTTACTTTTAAGTTGTAGTAGATGGTTATCCTGAGTCCAGTCAGAAGGCCATCTGATCCAAACGCAGCTGTACAGGTCTTTGGAATTCTTATCACTAAAAATTCACTTATGGGATCAGGTGTTACTTCCTGGAAGTAGCATGGAGTAGCATACTTGGGAGTTAAAGTAAACATCTGCATTTTTCTTCAGATAGAGAGCCTTTGTTTATATCAACTCATTAAATAAATATTTATCATGTTCTTCTTAGATGCCAGGCACCGGAATACATGACTAGAATATCAACATCAATGGGCATAGTTTGTGATCAAAAGCAGTTCCATTTACACATTCAGGGATGGTTACAACACAGCGTTACAAGTACTAGCATGGAAGCAAGCAGACCGAGAATAGGAAGCCTAGCTGTCTAGAAAGGTCAGAGAGGTAAAGTCTGAACCATGCCCTGCAGGCTCACTAGGAGTTACCAGGAGTTTGACATATTATTAGGAGTTATAGTAAAAGGAAGGATGTAATATCTGTAAAAATTTGCAGAAAAAAACAGGCATAGCCCATTTGAGAGATGGCAGGGGGAAGCAATGAGGGTAGAAACTGGCTGTGGAAGTGAGGGTTGTCCAGAGAGTGAACCCTACGAGCTGTCAACAGCCTGTGAAATGATTTTTGTTCGTTTGTTTTTAGAAAGAAAGGGAGAACTGGGAGGGGCAGAGACAGAGGGAGAAAAATCCCAAACCAACTCCTTGCTGAGCTCAGAGCCTGAAGTGGGACTGATCTCAGGACCCTGAGATTATGACCTGAGCCAAAACCAAGAGTTTGACACTTAATTGACTGGGCCACTCAGGCACCACTTGTGAAATGTTTTAAGGAAGAGGCAAGATCAGCTTTGCGTGAAAATAACTCTAGCAGCAATTTAGATAATGAATTGGGAAGAAAAGGAGAAAATGGGTGCAGGAGGGCTACAAGGAGGTAACTTATGATGTAAAGGAGAGATAAAGAGGACCACGACCCTGTCCTGGGGTGGGGCTGGGGGCATAGAAGGATGGAAAGCCATCTCAGAACAGTCCCTGAAGGCAACACCAACAGGGCTCTTTCATCCTCCCCAGGAAAGATTACAGGTACAACTCATTCTCATAAAGGTTCTTTTCAGCCATCCTTGAACCCCCGAGAGTGCCCAGATGGCATTCTAGAGGTCCCCAAGTCTCCTGACACTGTATGTACAATTGTATTCGTTACAGGCATGTGCATTGTGGGGGCACGGGGGTGTGCGTTTTTCTGAGCTAAGGTTCATGTTCCACATAGTTTAAAACCATATCTTTAAGGGATCATTAATGTAGATTGAGTCAAAATACAGAATTGTGTAACTACACTTGTTGTTAAAATTGAGAACCTTAAGAGAAGAAATTCAACTTATTTTTATTTAAACTCCTAAAATCTAGCACAGTGCCTGGCACATATTAAGTGCAAAAACAGTAACCCAAACTGTAAACAGCTCCTGTAGAATGTGGATGTTAATACATATGGTGAGGGTTAAGTTAAACTCTAGATGTAACGTACCTGGTGCTTCATGATACAGAATAAGTATTCAGTACATGGCAGTGGTTAATTGTATTAGCCTTGCCTTCAGTAACACACATAAACTCCCATCTAACGGTATCTATAAGGAAATCATTAAACCCTGAATAAGGATCAGGGTAATAATTTTCCAAACATTGATTTTTAAAAATGCTACAAATGATATGAGCCAAAGTGCTGGCAGGAGTAAATGTTAGAGAGAAAACTTTTTGATTACTTTTAATTAGCTTTTGATCTTCCCTTTGCTGGCCTTTTATCCTCTCCATAATAAAAAAATAATGAGGGAAAAATGAGTCAAGGTACTAAATCAAAATGAAACAGTTATATAAAATTCTGTCTAGAGAATTCATTCATATCACATAAACATTTCTGATTCTAAATGTTATAAATGGTATAAGTTCCCTTTGTACAAAAAATTCTGAACAAAACAATCTCTGGAAGGTTTCCAAAGAAAATAAAAACATATGGAAAAAAAAAAATAGACTAACATAACACAGCTGGTTACAGTGCAGGAAAAAAAAATATCCTGAAAACTAAATGCAATAAACGGTAATTGGGAAGGGTGTGGCATGCAAGTCTTTTGGAGTTCTTATCTTAGGGAAAGGGGGCCCCTTTACAGCGTGAGTTTACTTCTCCTTGAACCACTATGGTGCCTATGGAGAGAAGCAGATTCCCATTCTCAGGTCTGGATGCAGAAATAGAGAAGAACCAGTTTGAGCAACCTCCACAAGGTTTATACCCAAGTTGATTTGGCTCTAGTCTCCAGGACCTGTACCAAGACTTTTACCAGCCTAAAAAAACAAAATGAATTATAACTGGGAACAATGAAGTGACTTCCTCTTAGGGATGATAATAATGATTTTAAAAATGATTTGTGTCAAACAGTGTAAACTTTTTAAAAGAATTATCAGTAGTTTCTTTGCCATATTTATTCATTTTAAGGGATTCTATTCTATTAAAAGAATGTTACTTTAATAGACTTTCAATTCATCTCTTATTTTTAGGTTTTAGATTAATATTGATCTAATTTTCTTCAAAAATGTTAGGATAAGGCAACTCTCTGACTCCTTAAAAATAAAAAAAGGTGCCTGGGATCAGGGTCAAGGATAGTAAGATAAAAATGGTATGCTATCTAAATTACTTTGGGCATTTGAGATCACACAAAATGCTGTTTCTAACTACCTCTTGGCTATTGCTAACAGAAAAAAAATATTTATTTGTGTTTTGATATCCACTTTTCTGTGGAACATGGATTTATGTTAAGAAGTGACTTTAAGCAAAAGGTGTTTATAATTCCCCCATATCACCCCACATACATAAAACCTGGCAGAGGACAACAAAGCAAAGAGAAAAGAGACCCCAGAGTGATTAGTTCAGAGAGGCTGGGGGCTCAGGCATCACTCAACCGCATGGAAATCTATCAGTAAAAGCTCGGTAGTCTAAGTAAAGTGGAAATGAAGAATCAGACTGAAGCCAGAACCAACCCATTTACGACCAACTGGTCAACATGAATATGGGCACCAACAAATTTTTCCTGGATCCAATATCATGTAGCTAATATTTTAAAATATCTTTGAAGTCATTCATTAGTAGGTGTTTTGTTCTAAAAACTTTCAGATCTTTGAAGTCATCTCCTCTTGAAACACAACCCTTCTCAATTCTCCTCAAATCAAATGGACTTCTGATGAGACAAGATTTCTCTAAGTTATTGGGGCATGATATTTATCATACTGACTTCATGTTCTTCAATTTCACATCAAGTTTCCCTTTGATGAAAAATCCTAGCGGTATCTATGTGACCCCATATATTTGGATCTCAAAAATGTGGAATGTCGAATAATGTTCCCTTATTTATAGTCCTTGGGGCATCATTTTTCTGCCTTTTGCATCTTCTGACACTCCCTATTTTTATTTATCTCAAGGGGACTACAGATCTTATTAGAACTCATTTTTGGTTGGACTTGGTTTATTTACTCTTTAAGTACTATGTGCCCTGGATTGTGAAAGAATCCCTATAGAATAGTTTAAATTTGCTTTGTTAGAACCCCAAGGGTTTTATGAATCTTGGATCCATATCTACTGTGTTCTTGGCTTTTACTAATATAAAATAAATCCAACCCCATTATCATGCACAGTACCAGACATTTTAATTTCTTGTGGGAAAATTTATTCTCCACAAACAATGGGATAGATAGATGGCTAGTTTCTTTGTCATCTTTTATATGTTGGCCAAGTTTACCCAGGATCTATTTTATGGACTTGGGCTATTTTTGAAAGATCCCAAGTTGAGGCCAGCTTCCCACCTCACCTGGGAGCAGGGTCCTGTACCTTGAGCCCTTTTGCTTTTTAATATTTTAGATATAGAAGACTGTTTCTCGGGTCTGATACTTTCTGGCAACATAAGTGAAGCTAACTACCTTGACATTGACTTTATAACAACAGCTATCAATTTCCTTCCCATTGTCTTTAAACACTTTCAGATGTTGTTGTTGTCATTATTATTATTATACGATTATAATAATTAATATTAGTGGATACACGCAAAGTTGGTTTGCTCTGTTACCTGAGCCACGGTTCACTGTTCTTTCCCTAACTACAGCATTGACCTACAATTTATTTGGTGCATTTCAGGTAGTGAAACCAATGCCTTTACATAAAAGAGTGATTATGGTAGCAGGTCCATTAAGAGATAACTTTTATGAAGATGAACTTTTACCAAGCTATTAAAATCACACAATGTAAATAAAGGAAGTAGTTGCTATTTCACTTTTGCAAAAGGCTGTCCCTGGGCACACTCACATAATACCTATTTTCTACAGATGAACTGCTTCTTTGCTCATTCATTTATTAGCGCAATCATTCTGGAAATATTTTTCCATAGCCTCAACTGTGTTAGGCACTATTGTAGGGGTTGGAAGTACAGAAACAAATAAGAGTGTGTCCCTATTCTTAAGGAATTTATAAACTAAATGGCTGTAAAGTCAATGATAAAAGACCGCAGTTAATGTACTGGGAAGAAGGAGATGGAAGTGCTCCAGAAAGTCAGACATCATCCAAGCACTGGAACTGAAAGTACACAACCAGGATGGGGATGACCAGGGTCTGGATATGGGCAATACAGAGGTGGATAGTCCAGGTGTGAAACTGTGAAGGAATCTGAGATAACAGAGCTGTTAGAAATTGGCAGGCAAGGAACAGAGTTTGAGGCAAGGCCCAACAAGGTTCTGAAGGTACTGAAAGAAACTAGGGACCACACCATCCTAAGGTTCAGGAAGCAAAGAGGGGTAGGCTATGATAATGAAAAAAAAAAAAAAGGCAGAAAATTGTACAATCAGACTTTTGTGTTTTAGAAAGACGTTTTGGCTCCTATGGCAGACCCAAATGTCCGACCATAATGAACATGTGTTATCCATCCTTTTCTACAACTTGACCCCCATTAATAACAATTTGAAAACAACTTAGCCAGAAGTCACTAGGGTGGTTGGTAGAGATGTTTTTTCTCCTTCATGTTCCTATGGACAGCTCTGAAATTGCAGTCTACTGAGACAGAATGTGGAGCTTGATGAAATCAGGACGTAGTCATGAGTTCTCAACTATAGTCAGCTTCATGCCAGTGCATAGATGCATTCAGAAGACCAAAACTTCGGGCATCTTTAATCCTCATCTTAAAACAGAAAAATCAGAATTTGAGTGTGGAACTTATATTTAGGAAACAAGACAACTTCACTTTACCTATTTGGGTTTGAATTATGGAAAGAAGGATAGGACAGGAGTACAGTAAGTTTTTCTATAAGTTATTCTGCCGTGGACTTTTCAGACCTATTTTTGCAACTGAGAAATGAATTTTTTGTTTTTTAAAGACCCATGTTTCAGACACTTTGTAATCAAACACATCCTTACAGCCTTCCCTGGAGATATCTGTTGAGCAGTCGATCAGCAATTTAAATTCATGAAAACAACCGGAATGTCATGGGTTGGTATTTTGATTTCTCAATATAATATGTTATAGGGATGAGACAGCATTAGAGAAACTGGGCTCTTAACCAGCCTCCATTCAAGGTAGACATATACCATTAAGAATTTTTTCAAAAGAATGATGGATTTTTATTAATACATCATCAGAAGCACTTATGTTTATATTACACTGAAACTGTTAGTAGAACACTGGGCTGTATGGCCCCCAGCTTAGTTCTGTTAGCACAGCCTGTTCTTGAAGTTTGTCCTCAGTGAGATCCAATATATAAAAATATATTTGTGTGAGAAAGAAATATCTGCAGTGAGTCAGAACGAAGATGTCATGATAAAAAAAAGCAGTTTTCTCTCCAGGCTCCTCATGGTCTATTCTTCAAAGTCTCAGCTAGGGAAATAAACAGGTTCAGAGGGAGTTTGCCTTTTCAAACACCTTCCACAATTGTATATTAGCCCTGCCACAAGAGAGAGTGAGAAACAAGAAAGGAAACATGCTTCCTGAAAGTGTCCATTTAGAAGTGATTGACAATATTCCGATGACTAGATTTTTCACACCTGTTGACAACCCAGAGCTATTTCTTCACACCTTTAGCAGACGTCAACCTGTAATGCCGATGCGATTCATTTTGTGGTTCACATGCCACCCCGCTGAGCGAGGCAACACTCTGGGGAAACCCAGAGATGTGGAAGTTGCTGAGAAACAACGAAAATGCTGTTGAAAATTGCTTAGATCTCAGACCTGTTCTTGGTGGCCCTTTCTGCTTCACAGAGATATATTGGGTTGGACTAGTGATTCCGGTAGGACTCTTATTCTGGGAACTGTAAGAATTCCAAGGAACCCTCAACCCTTTCTGATTTTGTTTTAGATTAATAAACTTTAGTTTTAAGAGCAGATTTAGTTTCACAGGAAACTTAAGTAGAAGACACAGGCAGTTCCTACATGTTCCCCGTCCCCACACATGTACATTATTGAGTTATTATGCAGCGTTTATTAATCATCTCATATCTGCTATTCTTGTTTTCCTAATGAGATTGTAAGTATCTTGATTAGGCAGATTACGGCTTGACCTCTCAGGATCCCATATCTGGGAGGAGTCTGAAGCCCTTTGATTGACTGATCTAGATGCCAAGGCCTGTAGGCCCCTGAGATGATGTCATCTAGAGATGCCTTGTCACATGAAGGAGCTCGATATGGTGTGAATAACATTGACTTTGGAATCAGACATACCCAAATGTGAATCCTTCCCCTTTAATTTATTAACAACAAAATGTACTCTTCAGAGTTTCTTTTCAATTCTCATTGAAAGCAAGTAAAATATCACTACACCGCACAAATGTTGTAAGAGAATTTGTCTACTGAGAATGTGTGTGCAATACAGCCAGCCAGACTTTGGTAAGTAACTTGGTGAACATATCGTCCTCCTATTATTCCTTCCCAACCAACTCTATTTAAGATTAATTTTATAGCAATTCTTCCCCAGAATTCGTATACTTTTATCTTGCCCAAGTATTCAATTTAAATATATATAAGTATATAAATTGATAACATTTATCACTAAACCTAGGAAGAAAAAGAGGAAGATTGATAAAGGAGAATCACAGAGAAAGTAGAAATAGAATTATTTTAATTATTTCAATTTCAGGGATTGAGAAATGTTCTTGGACATTCCCAAAGGCAGTTTTTAGGAGAATCATGTAGACCTCGGTAATTTCATTACATTTCATCTTGTGTACTTGAACACTGGGGACTTTGACATGATTATGCAAATATATGCAAATCTAGTTATTCCTGTAGTCACAAAAAGGGAATCTCAACCTTATCAAGCACTTTGCAATACCCCTTTAGCCTAGACTCGGATGTCAAAAATATCTTCAGTTTTCAGGTTATTGGTTTAAATAGGGAAAGTAGGAAGCGGGAGATCTGGCCTCCCATTTTGGCTCCTGTGTAACCTATTATCTAATCTTGGGCAAGGTATTCAGCCTTTGCGGAAGCTTTATCCTTTGAGTATTAGTAACCATGCTGCCTCTTTCACAGGGCTGTTCCAAGGATCAGGTATAAAGCATACAACACTGCACGAAGATTATTATGCACAGTATACCAGGGGTAGTGGGCAACAGCCTGCTTTAGGTTACAGGAATGTGCCCGATCTAGGGGTGAAGAAAAGATAAAATAGAAAAGAAATAGAGGACAAAAGGGACTGAATAGGGAATCAAAGCAATAGCCACTATAATAAGAAGCCCAAGAGAAATGATTTTAGAGAACACACAGTGTAAACTAATCCCAATTAGATCACAGCGGCTGAACAGTATTGTTTACACCAAAGACATATTTTACCCTGGTTTTTGATGAAAAGGAGATTGGGTAGTTTCATTGCGAAATTAGGTTTGCTTTTAAGAACAATAAATTTATGAAATAGGCTACAAACATGTCTTGGGAAGCCAGACACTGTAATGGTGGCTGATTAAATACACTCAGTGACTTACCATTGGAGACAATCTCCCTCAGTAGGGAAAGGAATAATGTCACAGGAAAGACATTGAGGAGGCAGAAGGGATTGACGGGACCAGAATGATAAATGGGAAAGGAGGTTATATTACTTTTGAGAGCTAGAAAAACTGAGATTACAATAGCTGAAGAAAAGACATTGAAGAGCAGAGATATGATTGAAGCTTTTAAGATGTTAGAAAGGATAGTAAAGGTCAATATAGATAAGCTTTACCAGCAATAATGACAAACACTGAAATTTAAGGACACATTCTAAAAATAAGCAGTGGATAGAAGAAGATTACTTTTTTTGTTGTTCAGGAAACCCTGGCATATTCCGTCCACTCCTAAATTATCTTTATTTTGTTGAACAATCAGAGCACAGGAAGGCATGGAGTCAAAAACATTATGCATTATTGTAAGAAAAAGGACAAGGCTTCAAACCGTAATTAAAATAGCAATTCATAAAATATCCCTGAGGCTGCATATTTATTTTTTCAGAGAACCAATGATAAAAACATGAATAATATGCAGATTTATTTAAAAACCCTATAGACATTGTTTTTCCAAGAGTACTGGTTTTGGCCAAGAATCACATAAGTATTACTATCCTGGGATTACTTTCAAGTTCAGAGCCATGGAAGGGGATGGTGTAACTTAAAAAGCACAAATACTGTGAGGGCATGTTTATGGCGTGAGCCTCAAAAAACTTTTTGTTTGCTTGTTCCCATCCTAGTGCAGACATTCTTCTTATCTCCCTGACAGTGGGCAGATTTTTTCCAACTCTACCCTATTACTGAGCATATCACTTTTTCAGGGCTCTCTGCCTTTACACCAGTGTCTCGTTTCCAGTGTCTCTCCTTTTTCTTGCTCTAGGCCTACTCAGCTTTCACTGTGTGCCTCAGGTTTTCAGCCGTCTCACTTTTTTCCCCCCTCTGGGGATTTTCCTAGATTTTTAGCAGTTTAGAATTGCGTTTAAAGGATGTTTGTGATATTTTATTCAGCATTTCTAGATTTTTTTTTTTAGCAGTCTTCCACATTGCCTGGAAAGCCAAGTTTTTGAACTTTTATGAAGCTTCCAGTAAATAAAATAAAGGGCAAAATAAAATTGGTACTTTTACCCAATGACGTGGATTGATTAGCCATGACGGAAAATCCACAAACGTCATTGCCCCAAATATGTGTCCCTAAGACATAAAAACACATGTTCTTATGTAGTCACCTCAAAGATTTTCTTGGGGGAAGGGAAGAACTCTATGGACACGTATCCTGATCTGTATGTGTTGCTTTCTTGGGAAATTACCCGACATCTTGACTGCTCTATTTCTTCTTGTTCTGTAGGCTCACTCACTCATCCCTCAGTTGTCTAATTCCTGATTGATTCAGAGATTCCAATGTGGCCATGAAGAATTTCCTCTCAGGTCCCCTGCCATGGGCCCACTACAAGCCTGCGGAACATCACTGGCAGAGTATCACTGGCTCTATCCAGTCTAGTCTGGTCATTGGTGCCTTCTGGGAAGAAAGACCAAATGACACTTATGCATAGGAAGGTATAATTACCAGACCTAACCCAGTTTCTCATACTTCTGTCATCTGCACTCCTCTCAGAATAATCTTTGAAGCTCAACTCCCACCACCTTCTAGCCACTCCATTCTAGTTAGGGTGATAATGTGTCCTAGTCTGCCGAAGACAACCCAAGTTTTTGTATGCGGTCATGACATGATTGTTAAAGCACTTTCCTCCATGCTTGAAAGTGAACTAGTAAGGCAAATAAATTATATGATCCTTCTAACTCCAGTCTGGTTCATAAGCAAAGCCTGATAAGGAAATTATTTAACTGTTTTCTTTTTTTCTCATCACTGAGTCCGTCTTGGTGTGAAGTCATACTCCTTTTAACTTGTACTATCAGACAGAACCTCAATCTGAGGCACCATAGCAATTTCCAGAACTCCCTGTAGTCCTAATTCATGGCTTTCGGCTTCCACATTCACTTCAGTTCATAGGATTAAATTTTCACTTTTATTCTTAATTCCTTGGTAGATGTGTTAACTTATCTAACATTCTAATTTGTCTTTAATCCTGGAGGTTGGCTGTGAATCCTAGTACCTGTCTTTCTGGGAGAGACTTCAATCCATAACTTGTTGGCCCCATATGAAAGATATCAACTCATTATCCATCCCTGATTTTCACATTGAATCCCCATTTGAAATAAATTGCTATCATTTTCTGAACCCAATCTCTTGGAAGCAGTCATTGACTAGATTATGTTCCAGTTGGTTTTGTCTAATGGAGGTCTGCCTCAGACTACAAGCTACCCTCAAATCTTGAAAACCAACCTCAATGGACTGCCTAGATTCCTTAGTCTTATTTGGTATCAATACTTTTGGGGGATGGAGGCTACCAAATTTACCTGGTCAATGTTTCAACTTGCCAAACATAAGTTTGCCTGAATCTCAATAATATGATGTCTAATCTGGTAATAAAGCTACAAACTAATTTAAAGGCGGGGGATATCAGAAGTGTAATTTAGTTATACAATTGTTTAAAGATTTTATTTATGTATGTATGTATGTTCAGTTAGCCACTGTATAGTACATCATTAGTTTTTGATGTAGTGTTCAATGAGTCATGAGTTATGTATAACACCCAGCCATCAGGAAGACACAAAACAAAACCACAATGGGATACCACCTTACACCAATCAGAATGGCAAAAATTAACAAAGCAAGAAACAACAAATGTTCGCTAGGATGTGGAGGAAGGGCAACCCTCTTACACTGTTGGTGGGAATGCAAGCTGGTACAGCCACTCTGGAAAATAGTATGGAGGTTCCTCAAGATGTTAAAAATAGAACTACGCCATAAAATTGTTTTGATTACTTTTCCCTTCTTGGTAGGCAACCAGACATAGCTCAAATTCAGTGTGGTTTTAAGAAACACAATATGCATTCAAAACTTACTATTGAATCTCTACTGTGTGGTTCTCAGGTTCATTTTGGGATGTAGGGATAAACATGGCACATACCCTATCCATGGCAGCTTCCAGTCTGGTAGAGTCTTGTTAGTTTAATATATTTTGTATTTATAGGGCTGATTTTATATGCCCATGCAGCAGAGGCAGATATGGATAAAAAAATTCCGTCTGCCCAGGATTCTAGTCATAATTAAATAAGTCACTTATAAGGCTTAGGAAAAATCACAGGAAAATCACAAACTTGTCAAAGAAGTTGTTTAATAGTGTGACAATAAAGTTCCTCTCCCTTATGTTGATTAGTGAGGGAAAAACAACCACAGAGCATAAACAGTCTGTGACTGCTGGCATCAAATACAGTTAGAGGATGAAAAACAATAGGCAACCTCTAACTGAAAAGAGTGACAACTGTTCTTGAGTAAATCTATTATGTTTAACTGAAGGTTTTGGAAGATGGGATTTTAGAGGAGGGTTTTTTTTGGGGGCGGGGTTGTTTGTTTTTCCCACTTGTTTCCCTATTTTAAATGGTGAAAAGGAAGTAAATCTTAAGTTTGGTGGGGGGGTTAGAGTTTATTTCAAAATATGAAATCTATTTAGCTAGCTTTAAAGGAGTGTAATGAAGAGTATGATTCAGAGAACCAGAAATTCTGAATTTGATTCCCAGCTCAGTGACTCAAATACAATAACCAGTCCAAGACAACTGGTTGAATATAATTCCTCTTGCCCTCTGTATACATACCTCTTCTTGAGCAGTGAGTTTTCTTACTCTTCCCATTTTAGTGGTAGTACTACTTCTCCCTCTCAAAAATTGCTCTTACTAATCCTCTCAGCTAGGGTAGACCAAACCAAGCCAGACCAAACCAAACAAAAAAATTCTCTCCATCCATTCAATCCATAACCACTTTTCAAGCGTTGGATCACAAGTTATATACGCTTTATGAATATTTTCAATGGATTTCATTAAAGCTGGTACTAGGTACCGACTTAGAAAAACATCGGTTTGTTATTTAACAGCTTTATGTGAAGGCCTAAGAAGGATTTTCATGGAGGGCAGAAATATTATTCTAATTCAACTTTACATAAACTTGGAGAGAACCACCACATTTCCTGAAATACTACACAGACCAGCAGATCTCTCTTGCATTTTTCATGCAAAACACTGCCCAGATTCTCTTTATAATGGCGGGTTCTGAATATGCAAAGCTATTCAAGAGTATATTAAAGGTAATTCTTAAAGTCTTATACCCTCTCTGAGTCTCCTAGATTGATTAGAATTTTTCATCTTTTCTTCTTAAATAATTGCCACAAATAAGGACTTTAAATCCTCCAAAAATTTCCCTTTTGATCTTACAGTTAAGGGGGAACAGAATATGTGACCCCAAAACATTCCATTTGACATGTAGATTATTTTGAGCTGAAGGCAATTAAGGCCTAAGAGACTCAGAAAGTTCTGTCATTGCTGTTGTTTTTTAACTTCTCCCTTAACTGTCTAAAAGAATTTAGAAAGGGCCTGTACCAAGAAGAAAGCTAATACCAGAGTTAACTTTTTATATCAGAAAAATGTATCTACATGAGACGCAAACATTTGTTTACTAAACATTTGCTCTTCCTATCTTGCTATGACTTGTCTTCCTCCCTTGTGAAGCCTCAGAACCCTACCTCCTCTTTGGCTCAGGATGGCAGAAATTTAACTGCCTAACTATCAGGGAGCCTAAAGGCCTTGGGGTTTCTGTACGTACAAAATTATTATTTTTTCCTTCTGTTAATCTGTCTTATGTCAATTTAATTAGACCAGCCCAAGAATCCAGAAGGGAAAAGGGTAAAGTTTTCCTCCCCTGCAACTGATTTTCTTTCAATGTAGGTACAAAGAGAAGAAAACAAAAATGAGTAGGAAGAGAAGGGGCAACTTTGTTGCAAAAGGACAGTAGAATAAAGTAGTTTGAGAAGAAGGTGAATATGTATGAGAGTTGATAAGCATAAGAATCTCCTTGAAAGACATGAAAGGAAAATCTTTGGTTAATTAGCAAAAATCCCAAGTTCACGGATTTCATTTTCATCATTGTGCTGTTTTCACTCGAAATGAGAAGTAATTGTTTTTCAAATGGCCTTATTATTTTTGTCTTAGTACCTTTTCTTGATGATTGCTAATCGAATTTGATATACGGAGTAACTCATGGAAATATTATATGTGTTTAGCTCAATAAAGTCACTTAAATTAATATTACCTTCTATAGGATCTGTTGTAGACTTATCTGATTATCAACCTAGAAACTCTCTAAGGTCACAAAGAAGCAATTTTCCAACTTAACTCCATCTCTCTCACACCGTCTTTTAATAGGATATAGTTAATTACCATTTATCTAGATATTCCCCATGTGGCAACACAGATTATACAGTTTTGCCATCCCAGATATAATTGCTAAGATAAAGCAAGCAACGATTAAATTGCAGTAAAATGAAGTAATATCTCTGTTAATTATGAGGATGATTTTCAATCGTATACTTATCAAAATTCTGTTATTAGAATTGAGATCATTGTTGAAGCATTAACATATATCATGACATTAAAAAAACACAAAGTACAATTGTAAAATATAATTAACATTAACAAAAATAGTCTTAAAATATTTGTTAAAACATAAAACTACATTAAATGAAGAGACATAAGGAAAGGCTAAGAATGTATGAGTTAGGGAACGGTCAACCCAAACCCAGATAGGGATATGGAGAGGGGGAAGCAGTCTGCACTGATGGGATATGACAGGATCCAAGATTCAGAAGGAAATTGCTGTGTCAGATGCAAGGACACTCCCTGGTAACCCCTGCAAGACGCCTTCAGCATCTGCTGGGCTGACATAAAACACAGTCTTGGGGAGAAACTGGAATCACCTGTCAGTGATTTTTGAAATCAGTTTTGCCATAGGAATGAAGTGAACGTCTAATGTCACTGTAGGACCTAGGGCCAGGGGCTCTTATTGCTTACTGCAATATTATTGCTTACGTGCTCCTCCAGTTTTTCTTGAAATTCATGCCAATGTATCTGGCAGAAGTGGGGTGGCCCTTAAAAGTATTCCACGTGGTCTTTCAGCTCTCCCTCCTCTTAAGTGTGGCGACCTTAAGGATACATTTTCAGACGGCATAGCCATAAGATAGAGGAGAGCTACTGGCCACTCACATTGGACTTAACATTAATAAGAAAATAACATTTAATTTGTTATGCCAGTGATATTTTAGCACCTATTGATTATCACAGCCCTGCTTATTCTATAAATTAATACCATAAGTGAGCTGCTATTACATCCAAAGCCTGCAAATAGCTGGTATTGTGGAGCAGTGGGGGATGAGGAAAGTGATATCAGAGGCTAGGAAAATAGCAGGTATTTTATGGAATGATAAACATTGGTAAAATTGTCTCCTGCAATAATATGAGCAGCAGATCATGTGAGAAATAAATATGAACTGCCACTGAGGTTTAGGGGTTTGTTTGTTGATCTAACACATGGCTACTTACTGTTCCAATATTGTCCCCACTTTTTTTTTTCAAGTTCTGCACTTCTTTTGACTGAAAACAGAGACTGTCATTACACAGGTTGAGTTAAAGCATTTAATATTCCAGATTGAAGTATCCAAATTATTTGTTTTTTGGGTGTTGGGTTTTAATCAAATAAAAAAAAATGGGCAGAAGGTATGAACAGACACTTTTCCGATGAAGACATACAAATGGCTAACAAACACATGAAAAAATGTTCAACATCATTAGTCTTCAGGGAAATTCAAATCAAAATCACATTGAGATACCATCTTACACCAGTTAGAATGGTAAAAAATTGACAAGGCAGGAAACAACAAATGTTGGAGAGGATGTGGAGAAAGGGAAGCCCTCTTACACTGTTGGCGGGAATGGTACAGCCACTTTGGAAAACAGTGTGGAGGTTCCTCAAAAAGTTGAAAATAGAGCTACCCTATGACCCAGCAATTGCACTGCTGGGTATTTACCCCAAAGATACAGATGTAGTGAAAAGAAGGGCCATATGCACCCCAAAGTTCATAGCAGCAATGTCCACAATAGCCAAATAGTGGAAGGAGCTGAGATGCCCTTCAACAGATGAATGGATAAGAAGATGTGGTCCATATATAAATAGCCATCAGAAAGGATGCTTACCCAACATTTGCATCAACGTGGATGGAACTGGAGATTATGCTAAGCAAAATAAGTCAAGCAGAGAAAGACAATTAACATATGGTTTCACTCATTTATGGAACATAAGGAATAGCAGGGAGATTGGTAGGAGAAGGAAGAGAAGAATGAAGGGGGTATATAGAAAGGGGAGATGAACCACGAGAGACTATTGACTCCGGGAAACAAACTGAGGGTTTTAGAGGGGAGAGGGGTGGGGGGATGGGCTAGCCCGGTGATGATTATTAAGAAAGGCACGTATTGCATGGAGCACTGGGTGTTATATGCAAAAAATGAATCGTGGAACACTACGTCGAAAGCTAATGATTTACTGTATAGTGACTAACATATCATAATAATAATTAAAAAATAGTACCCAAATTATTGAAATGCACTCAGGAATTCACAAATATTTTTTTTTTAAATATCTGCTATCTTCAGGACTCTGCTAACTCTTGTGGGGATAAGATAAGACCCTTGCCTTCAAGAAGGACAACTGGAGAATCACAACTATAATTATGGATGAACTATAACAGAATGTAGCACATGTCACGAATAGAGGAGCATCATACAGTACCATGGAAGGCAAAGAAGATTATTTCTAGGTGGGGAGTCAGGAAATTCTTTTGGGGGAAGGAATATTTTAGGTCATCGTTCATGGGACTGTTAGAGAGTTAGGGGAAAGTTAGGGGTGGATCGAAGGGGGGCTTCGTTGGTAAGAGTGAAGATATCACCACCCACAAGTATCCAAACCTATAAGTGACTGATCATAGATCTTTTTGCATTTTAATCCTGAAGAGGAGAAAAATGACAAAAGGAAATAAAATTACTAGTCGCTCAATGAAAAGGTTCTCTCAGTTATCAGGATTCAAAGTAAAAGGCTTTCTAGTTAGATACTTCATCGGACAACTGAGTAGTAAGTAGATATAGTCTTTTTTGCTTTTTTTTTTTTCCTCTCCCTCTGATGGAATTGTAAATTCAATGACAGGGGCCACATTTCTTCTCCTAGAGTTTAATAGCCTACTGGGGACATGACAGGTATTTGTTATTTGTCAGATTGACATGGATTTTCACAAGTGTTTCTGGAGTTTACTATTATTCTTAATAAGTAAAATAAATCTGCTCCTATACTCTGTTCAGTAAGAGTAAATCTGCTCTCAGTGACTAGGAAACAAGATCTTGACCTCACCTGGGACCATGCCTGAGTCCCTCCAGGACAGCTTGGATTAGATAGATTTATGGAGCAAGTGATCAGCCTGTTGCTAGGAAAGGCAGAATATGCTGGCAAGAACTAAGCAAATGAGTAATAAAGCAAGCACATATTTATTTTGTCATGAATGTGATTTGGTTAAAAGCTAATGTGATATGGTGACTAACATAACATAATAAAAAATTATTAAATTTTTTTTAAAAAAGCTAATGTGATAAAAAAATCAGAAAAGGTATATTTATATATATATATATATATATATATATATATGTATATATATATACAAACATATGTGTCTATATATACAAACACAAATATGTGTGGGTACTTTATATGTATACATACATACATCTCCCAGTGGCAGTTCTATGGACTCAATCACTGTGTTTTCACAGATTAGTTTTGGGTCACTAACAAGGGAAAAGCATCATTATGTGTCACAGAAACGCCTTGCCTATGGGCTTTCATAGCACAAATGAGGATTTGTGATTCTGAACACATCAATTCTTGTCCTTCTGTCGCTTTGTCTATAGATACCTTTTATTGGATATTTATTATGTGTCAGGCTTTGAGCTAAATGTGTTATACGCCGCAGCTCATGTTATATAGTCCTCATAGGAGCATAATGATATCTCATTATGTGAACAGTGGTCACATTTGCTGATGGGAAAACTAAGGCCTGGGGAGATCACTGGCAGGGTCAGAAGGCAAACCTACAGCCTCCTGACTCTGGAGAGCATACCACAAGCAACCCAAATCCAGTGCCCGAAGTTATTATGTCACAGTATATTCCATGATGTTATATATTATATCCTCTCCACCCATATGAATGAAAGAGAAAGAACTATGCTCACTGCTTTCAAGCTTTCCTTCTTTTATTTTTGTGTGTGTGGTTGGGGGGGGGGTCATGGCTAAATAAAGATGTTTCGTTATTTAGGAGAAAGAATTTAATGAAATGAAAGGTTATGTACTGAGAAAAAGATCGACGGTGAAACCTGAGAAACATCTAGATAATTTAATTGAAAAAAGCCAAAAATTTTAGGCAAGTAGGTATATTTTTAAAACTTGATTAATTTCCATAGTTTTTTTTCCCTAAACAATTAGCTTATTTGGATGTTTCAACACAGCAGTCACATCAGAGATTATTTCTTCCACAAATTATATCGAAAATTTCTTTCAGTTGACTTAGTAAATCATGTAGCTAATATGTTGTTTTTACAAAATTTATAGAACATTATGCCAAATGAATATGCCATAGAAAAATCCAGCTGGAGGAAAAGAATGTCAAGATTTTCCCTGATAAGTCCAAAAAATAGTCATCCTTGCTTCCACAGTATTGAATATGTGAATTTTAGTTATTTTGGCCAGAGTTACAATTAGAATATTTTATTCTTCAAGATTATAAATCACCGTGTGTATGTATATGAGTGTGTGTGCACACATGTATAGACATATATGTACAGTGCCCCTTGCCCTTTCCACAGGGGTATGTCCAAGACCCCCAGTAGATGCCTGAAACCACAGATAGTACTGAACCCTATATGTACTGTTTTTTTTTTCCCTATATATACATACCTATGATAAAGTTTAATTTATAAATTAGGCACAGTTAGGAATTAACAATAACTAATAATAAAATAGAACAATGATAGCCATATACCGTAATAAAAGGGCATGTGATCAATCTCTGTCAAAATGTCTTACTATACTGTACTTATCCTTCTTTTTTAAATTTTTTGTTTTTTTAAGATTTATTTATTTATTTGAGAGAGAGAGGGAGCAGTGTGGGAGGGTCAGAGGGAGAGAGAGATTCGGAAGCCGACTCCTCGCTGAGTGCAGAGCCCTACATGGGGCTCAGTCCCACAACCCTGAGATCATGACCTGAGCCCAAATCAAGAACCGGTCACGCAGCCTACTGAGCCACCCAGGTGCCCCTCATCCTTGTTTTTGTGAAGATGTGAGATGATAAAATGCCTACTTAAGGAGATGAAGTGAGGTGAGTGACTCAGGAATAGTGACATAGTGTTAGGCTTACAATCGACCTTCTGAGGATTCATCAGAAGGAGGCGCATCTGCTCCCAGACCGTGGTTAATCGCTGGGAACTGAAACTACTATGTAAAGTGAAGCTGTGGGTAAGGTGGGGGTTGGGGGCGGGGCTGTATACATGTACACACAGTATAAATATTTTGTTGGTGAGGCTACATTTCCAAATGGTAATCATGGTTAGTCCAGTATGAATATTTAGATCACTTGAAATTTCTCGGAAACACGCTTAGGTAGACTTAACTCGTGTCAATTTTGGTTGGTTGTTTGCTTGAGATGTATAGACACAGCATTTCAGAACTGCTCTAGATTACCCTCTATTTATCCATTCATCTGTCCATATGTACTTTGGATTGTAATTTTGACTTTGAATATTTGCTTAAGTTTCTAGATATCTCTATAAATAAGAAACTAATATTTGCCCATGAAGGTTGTGCAACTTTAATGAAAGATTTTATATCAACATTAAATGGTATCGCTCCGTTAAGGGTAAATTTATGGTGAGGACTGCCTTACCTAAAACCACAGTCACTCTTGGGCAGAATCACCAATGGAAGGAAAAAAATAATGTCAGCTACTGTTGGATAAGGCTTTTGTTATAATTGATGAGATGTAATTCACAAGTGGTAAAACACCTGGAAACATCTTTTCTGGCCTCTCTTCCCAGAAACTTTGGCAATGAGAGGGGGATGTGGTGTATTTTGAAGTTTTACTATGAGAGGGTCTGAGAGAGTTTTGTTCTGTTTAAGAACATACATTTTTGTGACTTAATTTTAATTGTGAACCAAAAAGCTCTTTCAAAATCCTCTTGCATGAACTCCTATCGGTGTTCCATAACCAAGGAACGACTCAGTTCTGGAAAGTCAGAAAAAACGGGAAAGAAATCATGAAAAGCACATTTAAGTAAAAAATGTCACTTACTTAAATGGGTCCAAAAGAGGTTCTGAAACAATTTTAATCTTGAGAAGATAAGAATATGTTTAAGTGTGAATATACATTTGGAGGAGAGGGGAGGGGAATAGAACAAAGGGCATCAAGATAGCTTCTTATTTTTTTGCCTTGGCTAAAGTCCTATGTATATTTAGAGATTTTTTTTTTTCCCCAAAGAAAAATAAAGAGAAAAGCAAACCTTATCTGGACATGTAACTAGTCTTTTTTTTTTTTTCTTTAGTCTTCTTGCTGATAAACTATTTGAAGCATCAATGTGATATTTTAGCTAAATGGTACTTCTCTGCAACTTAATTTCCAATTCCATTAAATCAAATTCTGATCTCTCCTTTTGATGAGCTTAAGGTTTTGCAAATTATGTGCAGAATATCAAACTCTATACATCTAATTTCTTTTTTTCCTCACTCTTTTTCTGCAAACCGAGCTTTCCCAAATGATCTTTCATGTTAACACAGCACAGAACTGCTGGTTTGGGCTACAGACACTCAATGCCTGTAATTAAAACTTAGATACCTCCTCTTTGCCACAAAAAATAAACATGGTTCCTGTAAATTGGGTCACAATTATGTGCTTTCCAAAAGCCTTTATTTCTGAGTTGGTCCCAGGTTATGAAACACCCAAAGCTAATTTTCAATTTGGTGGCTCTGTTCATAAATGTGAAATGTTGAACTGCTGGATATTTGACCTGTTTCTCATTCCAAAAATATATTGCAAACATCCCCTATAGTGAAATATGGGACACAAGTGCCTGAACCTATTAGAAGGAGAACTATTTTTAAAGGTATATTCTATTGAAGAACTTTTAGTATAAAAAGTTGAGAAAGTGGAGAAATGGAGTGCTATAATTATAACATTAGTACCTTATCTTCCCAATTTCTTCTACTACCACATAAAATTTGCTCTTATTACCATATCACCTATTTTTAATAAAAGATTTCTTTTTAAGATTTTATTTAATTGAGATAGAGAGTGAGAGAGAGAGAGCACAATCAGGGGGAGGAGCAGAGGGAGAGCAGACTCTCTGCTAAGCAGGGAGCCCAGCACAGGGCTCCATCCCAGGGTCCTGGGATCATGACCTAAGCTGAAGGCAGACAGACCCTTAACCAACTGAGCCACTGAGATGCCCCCAATAAAAGATTTCTGGTGCCCTTGGAGAATAAAGCAAAAAAAAAAAATTTTTTTTTTCTCATAATCTAGATTTTCCACGGTGGGTTGAAACTGAAACTTTTCATTAAAACCTATGCAAATCACCTAACACTAAACAAGAGACATGAGCCTTTTTTGTTTCTGATTTTTTTTTTTTTTAAATGATGAACTGACTATAAATTTAAAAGTGATTGGGGCACCTGGGTGGCTCAGTTGGTTAAGCCTCCAGCTCTTGGTTTCAGCTCAAGTCATGATCTGGGTGGTAGGGTCGAACCCCTGTCAGACCCCACATTGGGCTCCATAGATTCTTCTTGTCCCTCTCCCTCCCACTCTGTCCCTCCCTGCCCTCAGTCTTTCTCTCTCTCTCAAACGTTTCAGGAACGTTTGGGTGGCTCAGTTGGTTAAGCATCTGCCTTTGGCTCAGGTCATGATCCTGGGGTCCTGGGATTGAGTCCACATCGGGCTCCTTGCTCAGCGGGGAGCCTGCTTCTCCCTCTGTCTCTGCCTGCCGCTCCCCCTGCTTGTGCTCTCTCTCTCTCTCTCTCTCTAAAATAAATAAATACAATCTTTAAAAAAAGTGACTAACCAGTTTTGTTAATGCAATCTGCAGAGTTAACGTTAAAATCAGTTGCTTATCTAATTTAATAAGTTGTTTGCGTTTGTTTCTATGTTAATATAGTAAAAATAATTCTCTATTAGGCCTAATAAAGAAACTATGTATAAACTTTTCTCTCCCTGTGGCAGAGATACTGGAAAATATATCCATTAACGTGAAGAAATTGACGAAAGACGGAAGTGGTTTTAACAAATAAGAGGTTGTTAAATCTGCCTCAATTTCAAAACAATCGCATTCAGCAGTTCAAAGAATTAACTCTATGCCAGGCATTATGTGTGCTGGGTGTAACAAGAAGGGGGAGAGGCATGTCCAAGTAAATAACCCACTGTAGCAAGTGGGGTGTATGTATGTGTATATATATATATATGAAAAGAAAAGTTAAGAGGTTACAATATTATACAGTGAGTGGCCAAATAGAACATGACATTTTACTTGAGTCCTGAAAGGTGAATAGGAATTTTCCAGCCAAAAGAAGAAAAGGAGAATGTTCTAGGCAGAGAAAAGCATGACCAAACAGCACAGATGCTGGGAAGCACATGAACTAAGTACAAATCTCATTGCAAATGGAATAAAGTAATGGGAAATAGTGTAAGAGAGACTGATCGATGGTCATGTTAAAACACATATAAATACCACACTAGGGAGTTTGGCATTATCTTCTGGACAAGAAAGAGTGGTAAAGGCTTATAACATGGGGTCTTATGTAGTCCTAGCAACATTAATAAAGAAAATTCTGATATGGCTGCAGAAAATCAACAGGAGGTAAGAGAGACCAGCTGGACTGAAGAGATCACAGAGGAGGCATTTTTAGCAGACAGCCCAGAAAAGGACAGCACTCACAGGCAGTGAGCGGCTGTAGATCGTGGGCCGAAGATGGTGGGGTAAGAGGAAAATGGGTGGATTCAATACTGGCTGCAGTAGTAGCTGAACTCAACTTGATAGCTTAGAAGTAGGGATGAGGAAAGGAAAAAGACCAGATAATGTGGATTCTGAAATAGATATATATATATTTTAAAGATTTTATTTATTTGTCAGAGAGAGAGAGCACAAGGAGGGGGAGTGGCAGGCAGAGACAGAGGGAGAAGCAGGCTCCCTGCTGAGCAAGGAGCCCGATGCAGGACTCGATCCCAGGACCCCGGGATCATGACCTGAGCCAAAGGCAGATGCTTAACCGACTGAGCCACCCAAGCATTCCTGAAATAGATATTTTTGTTGAGGAAAGACATAGTCACTATTTCAATATTTTTAAATAGAGAACAAGGTAGAAACCTCACCTATTTTTGAAACATTTAAAATATATTAAACATTTTGCAGCAAATAAAATACACTTCTGTATTTGAGAAGATAAACACCTTGACTCCTATTGTTCTCTCAAGAATGTCCTATGTATCAATTTGTAAATGGCTGAACACACAAGCAATCAGTCTATTTCTTGGGATGACCTCAGACATATACATTTTTATAGTCTGATTTCTTCCACCTACAAACTCCCTATTGTTTTCAAGTTTCTTTATTGTTTTCCCCTGAACATATTATCTTCACCTCCTGCACAAAAGTTTCTATGCCCTGGATTATTTATTCATTTTGCTCTCTCGTAAAAGAACAAATTAACCAACAAACTTTGTCCTCATCCTTCTGTGCTCAACCTCCCTGCCCCACCCTACACAACTGCACTGCCCTTCATGTGCCCCATCCAACTTGACCTTGGGCATTTCAATGGCTAACTTCCCTGGGAAGACATCAATGGTTGCGATGTTCTTCAGGTTTCTTCCACTTTTTAAAAAAAAACTCTTGAACTTTCTAGTTCTTTTTTTAGCTTGCCAGATAACACACATTGCTTTGTACTTGTGCAGTTTTATGCATTAATTTATTTCACAAATACTCACTGAGTTAGTTTCTTGTTCATGGAAAGCACTATTCTAGGAATCTGATGTGTACTTTAAGACACCTCCATCTAAAGAACAGATCACCGAGAGAAAAATTGGGTATGACACATCTTTGTGGTCCAAGCACAAACAAGTTAGTAGATTCTTAATAAATATTGACGCCCTGTTCAGTGCATGTATAAAACTTCTGTTTAGGTATACATGAATACATATGAACTATAGATAGATAGATAGATGATAGATACATAGATAGATAGAATTATATATATAAATATAAACACATATATACACATATGTATGTATATATGTGTGTATATGTGTGTGTGTGTATACATAGTTAAAAGCAAGACAAAAAGTACAGAGTGGAATCACTTATGCTAAGCCCCACATCACCAAACTAAGACTTAATTATGGTGTTGGCTCTCCCAAGAAATGGACTCTTAAACCCCATCATTCAGGACTCACGAGTAGCACTAGTGAGGTCATCTGCCTGCTGGGCCCCTGCCCTTCCCTAAAGGAAAGTAATTTTACAATAACTCACCCACGTTTTTGCCTAGTATAACTTCCTCGCTCCTGTTCCCTTCTGTCTATAAATGTCTCTCCTTGTGTATAACTCCTCAGAGTGCTATTCTATCTGCTAGATTGGATACTGCCTCACTCAAATAGGTTTTTGTTGAAATAAGCTCTTAAAAATTTCAATATTCCTCAGTTTATCCTTTAACTATATATAGTTATATAGATATAGATATATTTTAATTATAGATATAGTTAACTATATATAGTTAAAAGATAAAAGATGAAGCTATATATATATATATATATATATGTAGTTATACATACTATGAATGTATGTATTTAATTGTATCACTGTAAGTTTCCATAGGTAACAACGACAGAAAGAAGTACTAATAAAAATAACTTGATTATAATTAACCTATGGGGAGTCATATGATTGTATATAAAATTTATGTTCCGTCCCTCTTAAATAGAACTTTTCCATACAACTAGCTTTCTGAGACTATCTGACCACTATCAAAGGATGGAACTTGCACTACTCTTCGAGGCTTCTCTCTTGTGTCTCTAAATGTACCGTGCAAGAATATTGCCACTTGTTTTTTTCGGAAATAGCACATCAGCACTGAAAGGTCGAAGTAAACAGAAAAAAAGCAAATTTCATTCTGACTGTGACAATAAAAAAGATGAATAAAAAAATGCAGCTTTTTCCACAAAGTGAAAAAAAACAAAGCCACTGCATGTGTGAGTAAAAATCTGCTTTTTATTATTCTAAAATAAGAAAATGATGAAACTCGAAGTAAAAAAATAATTCATATTTGAAAGAAACCAGAAAGGGGGAAAAATAAAGTTGCATGCTGGCCTTTGAAAGGCAGAAAGATTCACCAGGAAAGAAAACTGCTGAGTGCTTTGAGAGCTCACCAAATTGTAGGTTGTGCGTATTCTCTGCACCCCTCCCGACTCCCAGCTGAACAACTACATATCTTTTTACAAAAACAAACAAAACAAACAAAATGTGATACGCTCGGAGATCTTAATGGGTTAGACACTTGTGAGCACGTGAGTGCATACACACGCACACACACCAAAAAATTAAATTAATAACTAAGTAGACCAACAAAAGTGGTTTGGGGAGACTCCCCACAGTCAGGTATAGTAAATATATTTACTGTCTATAGACAACTGTTAACCAGCTGATGGACTTTAGCCATAATTACATGTAGCACTGTAACTGTGGCCTTGTCCCCACGCGTCAGAATCACCAAGGTAGGGCCCCAACCTCTTTAATACGTTCACAGACAAATTAGTACCTATCATTGTTTTTCTCTTATGTAGAGATTCAACAATTGAAACTTTACTGAATCTTTTCCCATAAAAGATCTCCTGTGACCTCACTGGCACTGATGATGGTTTGGGTGGTCTAATTCCACATTAATGATTACACACTTCTACACATTACCATGGCCTGCTCACCTTCTTGTTCCCTGCGGTCTTTCCATGGTTCCGCTTTTGGTGACTGAACCCTTATTTGTATTGGTTTTATAAGCTTTTGTTTAAATCAGTTCAATGAAGATCACGTTTCTATTTTTAGAGCACATTCAACTTAATTAAACGTGCTCCTCATGTGAATCAAACATGTTCAAATACATTTCTGGAAGGGATGCCATTTACCTGGCCCATCCCGTCGAGGAACCATGATGCTTACCGGTTAGAGTTTACCTGGGTCAGATACGCATCCTATAAAAACATTTCCCAAAGTATACGCACAAAAGCACTTATTCCTTGACGCTTTGAGGAAAAATACTTGCTGGTCCATTAAGTATGGGTGCTTCTACAGATTTACCTCTATTTTAACATTCTCCATGCCTACCAAATGCTCTGAAACATCACTCATCGACACTGTAAATAAATTACTTTTCCAATATATTAACCAAGCTTAATTCACTTATTTCACTATCAGGGCTCTTTCAATTCACTTTCCCAGGACACTTTGTTCACAGTTGATCATGTGTTGCCACTTCGACTTCTCTGTCTCTGGTCTGCAATTTTACAAAGTTCAGGCTTTAAACACTAAGGTTCAGTGACAATTTCTATGGCCTTTGCAACCTCTCTTCTTAATTACTCAGGGCAAAGTTTCACTCCATCCCTTTCATATGCTGCAAAATGCTGGACAGCAGATACTTGTTAATTGAAAATGTTATCCCGTTTTTAAAAGACAGAATTTTGATCTGCTCAGTTCTGAATATTCTGAGTCTGTCTGCATGACTGCCGCAACTGCAAGGCATTTTGTACCCCATTTCTTTGAGAAGAAAGATTAAATTTGAATTTGAAGCCAAAAAGAGCTCCATAGATAGTAGAAACACCATGATCATTTCTTTGCTACATTAGAAATCATCTCCTTTCCTTACCAGTAGAAGGGATCACAATTGTACATTTTCTTTCCCCTCCTCTACCCTCCCTCCAACCCTCCCTCTCTCCCTCTTTCCTTCCTCTTTCCTTCCTCTTTCCTTCCTCTTTCCTCTCCTCTCCTCTCCTCTCCTCTCCTCTCCTCTCCTCTCCTCTCCTCTCCTCTCCTCTCCTCTCCTCTCCTCTCCTCTCCTCTCCTCTCCTCTCCTCTCCTCTCCTCTCCTCTCCTCTCCTCTCCTCTCCTCTCCTCTCCTCTCCTCTCCTCTCCTCTCCTCTCCTCTCCTCTCCTCTCCTCTCCTCTCCTCTCCTCTCCTCTCCTCTCCTCTCCTCTCCTCTCCTCTCCTCTCCTCTCCTCTCCTCTCCTCTCCTCTCCTCTCCTCTCCTCTCCTCTCCTCTCCTCTCCTCTCCTCTCCTCTCCTCTCCTCTCCTCTCCTCTCCTCTCCTCTCCTCTCCTCTCCTCTCCTCTCCTCTCCTCTCCTCTCCTCTCCTCTCCTCTCCTCTCCTCTCCTCTCCTTATATCCTTCATTATTTCGGCTATGCAGCAGCACATATAAACTGTCCGTACTTGCCACTACATACTTCAAGGTCACTGAACTGAACATCTATTCCTTCAGACTCACTACCTATGAAAAAAAGCCAAAACCATATTAAACTGCATACAACTACTCATCTCAAATCCTGGGTCTGTGTTTTGGGTGGAGAGAACATAAAATTCACAAAATGCTTCAGTGAATCATTCTTTTAGGCAACATATCACTGAGTGTGCCTTCTGTTTATGTCAAAGCTGATAAGAAAGTAATGCTTTAGGGGAAAATAGAAGAGCTAACTTCTTTATGTTCAGAAAATATTCCGTAATCCAAGAAAATCCTAGGACAACCACATATCTAGTGGGAAATAAGTATACCCGGTTGGCTAGTCACCCTGAGTCCCAGTTGGCCAATGGCTCAGCCAGCCTGTGAACACAAAGGAAACAGCAGTTGCAGGCATACAATTCATATCCAAGGCAAAGCTGGCTAAACGTATCCCTTCCAACTTTTATATCATCCTCTTCCTAGCTCCCAGTACGTTCCTCTTTCATGACATTTTCTGCTTGTGAGGAAGTCTCAGATATTAAATGCAAAACCAATTATATTCCCGGATAAATGCTCTGGATGGAGAGACAGGCAGTCACGCTTGGAGCCTACTGGGAAGACTCCTGATAGATTCTATGCCAACAGATGAGGTTACCAAGGCTCACAGCAGAAAGTGCACTTTTTTGAAGTTCTTGATAACTGCATCCCTCTTCATAAGTCTACTGTTGATATGATGATAACTTTTATACCTCCCATAGCATCGAGTTAACAGCATAGAGAAGATTCTCAATGAACACATATTGAGTAAACCAAACCAAACCTACTCTCAGGACTATTTGCTGGAGAATATCACTGCAGAATGTTTACCAAGATTTCACTTTTTTTTTTTCTTATTATTGGAACACATCTCTCCTTTATCTACAAATATCATGTCTATGAGAGAGGATATAGAGCTCTCTCATAAGGCTATTTTCCCCTGGTCTTCTGAAATGTTATTAAATAAGCCTTTTAAAAATATTTTTCTGGCATTTGGGTTTATGAGTGCTAAAAGTCAAGGTTCCTCAGACAATGGTTCATTTTTTAACCTATTAATATTTCCGGGCCTTTCTAGCAATAACACAATCCCTAATATTCTTTTTATTGGCCAGTATTCGAGTTAAGCTTGTCTCTAATAATTAATTCTTAAAATAAATAAAAAAACTAACATAAAACTGTAGTCTATCAAATATCCTGAAACACTAAAACTTACTGAATGCATGGATTCTGAAAGCACTCTGAAAATGTCACAGAATCAGCTTTTGCCTGAACTTCACTCAAGGGAATCATGTATTTATTTCTTTGTCTCGTATAGAACTGAACCAAAGCAGGAGCCCATAAAGAACCCTCATTACCACTGTCATTTTGAAATCTCATCTTCAGTTCTGATGGGCTATCAATAGCATGAGTCTTTCTCTCAATCTTTCAAAGGCACACAGCCCCCAGTGTTATCTGCGAATTCATCATCAGTTATATGCTGTTATCTCGGTAATTGAAGAAGACTCTAGGATTAGAATCTCTACAACAAAATGAGGAAGGACAATATTTCTTTCATTTCTCACTCTTAACACCTAGGTCATAAGCACAGATTGATTTGAGTTCATCCCATTATCCCTAGGCCCACTTTATCCCCTCAGCATCCCACAGGTAAGGTTGCTCTAGCTAAAACTCCATAGAGATTTTTGATGTGAGGAGCTGAGAAATGACATCGGTTAAAAACTACAGGTAGTTACTCTGTTTTGAAAGAAATGGAGACATGAGTTTATCTGTGAGCCACATTCTTCCTTTGCTTTGGAAAGCAATCTCATTGGTCATCCCACATGCTTCTCCCTAGTCCACTTTCCATGTTGCTCGTCTGCTCTGAGTCACCAGAGGCTGTCCTTTACAGACTGGGTTTTTGTGATGGCTGCTCTTTGGTTGGTTTCAGCTAATGGAAGGCTCTGGCAGGAGAACAGAGGATAAGAAAGAGAGAATGGGGTATTTTTTCACTCCTCTCTTCTGGCCACAGCATTTCATTTTGCCCTCCAGAAATATTCTCCCAACCGGGTAGCCCTTCATCCACTTTCATTTATCACTAGGCTCCCGTAACAGTACTTTGTTCCTTTATCTGTTAAGATCTGGGCAGAAAGGTTAGGTACCAGCGCCCCTAAATTGCTTGTCCCTGGGTGCCTCATCATTCCTTGTCTGTTCCCTTAACCCTGAGTTAAACTCCTTGGCTGTAATCTCCTTGAGGGTAGGGATTTTAGTCCTGTTCGTCTCTCTACCAGCCACAGAAGAGTACCTGGCACTTAGACATTCTTAGGAGATACCAATGCTAAAAGCTCAGTCTAGAATAGGACAAGATTTTAGGATGTTTACTTGTGTTTACTGTGCACTAGATATACCTACAATTTTCAAAACTTAAATATGGGGGTACTCTAGAAAGCGCATAGATCCTGGCATCACACAGTCCTGAGACTATTGCTGCCTTTTTCCCCCTTTTACTTTTGAGTTACTGTAGCCATTTTTCTGTGCTTCATTCGGTATCTTCATCTGATAATAATACTATCTCATAAGTGATGTTGAGTATTACACGAGAAGGTTCTATAAACACCCAGCACTGTCTTTGGCACATTAAAACTAAATCCTCCGACTCTTGCTTCAAGATGAATGTATTTTCAAAACCTGGCTAGCCTTCCTCTTTCCCACAGAGTAATAGAGCTGTTAAAAAGAACGGGCTCAGAATGGCCACTCAATCAAAATACCAAATGTTGAAAAGGTCAAAGCAGTATAGCTACCTTTATAATTCATAGATTATTGAATGCATTAACATTCCAATCCCTCATTCTTAAAGAAAAGATTATAATAAGGACCCTAAATGGCCACACATCAATCCTGTCCTATGACAATAGTTGTTCCTTTTCTGGGAAATGTAGAAAAGTAACCTCAGCTGACACTGAACTTCAATTTGGATGCCATACTGTGCTTCTGGTTTTGATAACAAATGGATACCCAGGAGGAGAGCAATAGGAAATACGGGTTTAGATGCTCACAAAAGAAAAGGCTTTCAAATATGCTATGGGTTAATTTCAACCAAACTGTCAGGTCTAGAAAATTATGTAATTGACATCCCTGCTTAAGAATATTTTGAGCTTTCACAAGGCTAGGCTGGGCTTTTTACACAGGCTTTAAACAAGCAATCAAGCATCTGCTTCCCAAATTAAAGAGCCAAAAGACTAACTGATATGAGTTCATGATTACAATGTCAAATATTTCTTTGTAATTGTTGGACCATTTTCAACTCAATCAGTTTTATTTTTATTTTTCGTGGTATTTTCAGGGATAACATAGACTCATAATCATAGTCTGTTAGAATTATAAAAGGCTTTAGGGACCTCTTAACCCATCCCTCTCATTTTATAGATGAGAAAACTGAAGACCACAGAGGGTAAGTGGCTTGTCTAAGGTCACAAAGTTAGTTAGCGGCTAAGCCAGCATAACAATGAAATCAACTTTAATTTCAAATAGACAGCTATTGAAAAAACTTTCATACAAATTCTTTTTTCTTCTAAATTTCTCTTTAAGAAAGAGCTTAATAACATCTATGATGAGAGAATTACAAAGTACGTTGCTTGGATCATGTGAAGACAACTCGGAACATCACGAGAGATAAATACCTTCCTAGAAAAGAGCTGCGCTCCTGAAATCTACCAAGGAAATAACCAGCTTTTCCTTTCCTTCCCTCCAGCAGCCACTTGGACCAAAACTTTGCAACAAGGTTAGGACACATATCACTACGTCAGCTCAGAAAGCAACTAGTTATTTGGGAAAATCAAATTTATCATTTCATAGTAAGAGTTTGAAATACAGTTACTTGAAGAACTGTGGTGTAAAAGATGTAAAATATTGTACTTTCCCTTATTAAGAAATAGCACTGGCATAATAACGAGGAGTAGGAAGGAAGGGTGCACATGGTAGACACGACTCGTAGGAATAGCATGATATGTATCCTCTAGGCAAGCATATAATCTGCAAAAGAGATGGATTAGCATCTAATTTGTATTCATTCTAGCAGATGTTAAAGCAAAGTGGCCTTTTGTTAGAGATACCAGTCCTAGGATGCTGGATTCAGGACCGGCTTTTATAATGTTTGTTTTGGCACACAGAAAGACATTTCATTTTGCTTGATAATAAAAAAAAAAAAAAGGCAGAGAATATGGCTTCTAAGTGATTAACCCTCATTACCAGGAATGTGTAAGCTCTCTTTCTTTTCTGTCTTCGTCACTAATGAAGATTCAGTGCTGTCCTGTATATGAAGGATTTTACTCTGGTTTCTTTCTCCCAGGCAAAAGATTATACTTAGTTCTGGATGTTTCTTCCCCAGGCATCAGAGAGGAAAGGTAATTTCTAATCCCTCAAGACCGGTGGCCTTCAAACGGGTTGGCTTGAGTTGGGCAAACTCTGCCAGTAATCCTGTAACTATTCTGACCTACTTCCTTAAGTATTAAAAATACGCACCCATGAAGCTTCTTTGATCTTTTATTTTCTGTTGCATTCCCATACTGCAGAGTAAATAAATTCAACTGAAAAAATACAGATTTCTAAGATGTAATCTCCTGTCATGTAGATTACGTACCTTAACCTACTATGCTACCTATTATTCTTCTGCTGTCCCCAGCTCCCAATGTCAGATCTATTCTCTGTCTTACTTGGTATCCGGGAAGCCCGGCTTCTATAGCCTGCAGATGCCAGCTCGCATACCCTCTGACTTCCTATTGGGTTTGGCAGAGTCAAAGGACAGAAAGGTTGCCTTGCTGAGGTCCTTGTAAGAACCACATTTCTCCATGGCCAGAGCTCCTATTGGCTGACCTTTCTTTCAGGACCCCAGCTCTCATTGGACTCTGGTAATAAAAGTCTCTTCCCTAAGTCTTTCCAGCTAAAGGGCAGGAATGACTTCCAACTGTTGTTGAGTTCTTGAGTGCCTCACATTTCTTGGATGGTTTCTTTAGCCTTGTCCTCATTTCTGTATGTAGTACTCTCATAGCTTTCTTAACTTCTCTTTGGTTAAACCTTTTGCATGTGTCCTTTGTTTCTTGCCAAAACACCCTTTGATACTCCACAATCACTATGTATCTAATTTTTGTCCCCCATTACAAAAATCATTCCTTATTTAAAAAGATTTTATTTATTTGTCAGAGAGAGAGAAAGAGAGAGTATAAGCAGTGGGAGCAGCAGACAGAGCAGGCAGAGGGAGAAGGAGGCTCCCCGCTGAGCAGGGAGCCTGATGCAGGACTCGGTGTCAGGACCGTGGAATCATGACTTGAGCCAAAGACAGATGCTTAAAAGACTGAGCCACCCAAGCGTCCCACAAAAATTACTCTTGATGGCAGAGAAGGAAAAGGCTGTCTCATTTTGCTAGGATCCTCAGTACCCACTGCAAAGCCATGCACTTGACATTTGATTGAAAATGCTGATTGGTAGCATAGGGTATACGCTATCATGTTTTATTAAAACCTGCCTTTAAAACCCTAATCAAGGGGCACCTGTGTGGCTCAGTTCATTAAGTGTCTGCCTTCGGCTCAGGTCATGGTCTTGGGGTCTTTGGATTGAGCCCCAAGTCCAGTCAGTCTCCATACTCAGCAGGGAGTCTGCTTCTCCCTCTGTACTTACTTTCTCTCTCTCAAATAAATAAATAAAATCTTTAGAATTCCTTAAAAAAAAAAACCTGATCAAAACTATTTCAGTGCACACAGGCTGTTAATGAGTTAGAATTACTTATGCCTCGGATTTGGACTGTGTTGACCAATGTATTTATTTCTTAGCCAGGAAAAAAATAGTGATATTCTGTTTATATTGTACCCAGATATCAATAATAAAAAAAATAGCTTGGTTTCACAGGGGTCTGGCTTTTTAGTAGTCTTGTTTGTGAAAGATCATGTAGGGGGATTCATAATTTGCAGGAACCCCTGCTCTTCATGTGTCTCTGATTGTCCCCAAAGGATCTTGATTTCTTACCACTAAAATTTGGAATTTTCCATCTGGAATTTCATTCCTTTCAATAAATTATTTAGTCACGTAGGCAATAAAATATTTACTGAGCACCCTACCATCCGCCCTGTTCTAGTCTTTGCTCTAGGAACTGAGATTGTGGTAGTATGGAAAATGGACACTTACAATAAACCAGTAAACACAGGAATACGTTTTAGATAATTTAAGATATAAATACAGATTAGGAAGGAAATAAAACAGGCAATATATTTAAGAGGTGGTGCAGAGGGACTTTCGATAGAGTTGACAAGGAAGGCCTCAGATTGATTCTACTTGATATAAAACCAAAATGACTAGAAAAAGTCAGATGTGGAAAGGTCTAGGGTTGGGGTTGCAGACTATGGTGGACCAAATCTAGCTCATTACCTATTTTTGTAAATAAAGTTTTACTGGAACAGAGAAAGAGAGCCATTCTCATCCATTTATGTATTACCTGTGGCTGTTTTTCTGCTACAGTAGCAAGCAGAGTTGAATAGTTGCAACAGAGACCACATGGCCCCCAACGATAGAAATATTTACCATCTGACCTTTTAGAGTAAAAGGTTGTTGACCTTAGGTCTTGTGGAGGAACTTTCCAAAACTAAAGAAGGACTAGTTCCAGGGCTTAAAGGCAGGAACAAGTTTAGACTACAGGTAGAGAATTGATGGAGGCTGTCTGGGGTATGCAGGGTCAAAGCCATGATAAACGCATTGGATTTTATTCTACGTGGGGAATGAAGCCTCTTTGGTTTTTATTTTGAGGGTGAAATGATCTATATTTACTTTTGAAATGCCAAACACATTCTAGGAGATGTATTTCATATACAGATTTTTATCTCATTTCTTCCTAACACATATCTAGCTAAATAAAATAATTGGTTTCATTTTAGAGCTGAGAAAACTAAAGGCTAAGTGAGTTTAAGTGACTGGTCAGAGATCAAAAGGAAAGTGGCTGCGCTGGGACCTGCCCAGATCCAAGGCGCTGGTGACTTCAGGAGAAATGGGACATCTTACTTCTAATTGCCACTTCTTGGTGCAACCTGCACCCCTCAGTTGCTCTCATATATAGTCATAATATAATTGAGAGAAGGATAGTCTGTCCTCCTGAAGGCACCTTCTGTGTGTTTAGTGACACTTGAAATTCCACTATTAGAAGGTCAACCATTTGGCAACTCTACCTAGGTTACAGAATAATTGTTCCTATTCACTTTGTTCATTCAGACACTAGTTTTTCTGAAGAGCAATTAAAGAAGTGCATGACATTCAAAGAAAAATAAGACAATAAGGCAAGAATAACTGTAGTCCTTCTGCCCCAAAGATATCATCAGTGAAGGAACATATGTATTTGAAAAGTTTTAATCTGATGACACGCACAAACTTCCTGGCTAGTGTGTGATAGAGCACCTTCAGAATAAGGACAAGCTCCTACCTTTCCTTATATCCTCAGCTCTTGGTTCAGACCTTGCAAACTTTAGATGCTGAGGCTATGTTTTTGAAGTAAATGGATGTCTTAGAGACAAATAATTCCAGATCTAGCTCCAAAATAGAATTTTTCTTGACTCAGAACTTGTATGCAAAATGTAAGTAGAATTACGTGGTGAAATTGAAAATGTCCAAATCAGACTCCTTCTCTTCTCTTGACTCTCTGACCCCACCACCTGCCAGCACCATCCCCATGCGGGGAGGCAGGATATGGCAGATCATATTAATGGAGCACTGAAGTGAGAGGGAGCAGAAGGGCAGGAGGGTCCTTCTGTTCAGGTTTGCCACATCCTCTTGCTGCTGCCTTCCTCTTTCTACCTTATCTGAGATCCTAATTAAACACCATCCAGGTCCCTCTGGATGTTCTGTGTCCAAACCCCAAGTCTGCAAAACCTGTGCTAAGTCCTCCGAGGTGTGCCTCTGCCCTCATCTTTCGCTGGGCAGCAGCAGCAGCAACTGGAGGAAGGAAGGAAGAGCTGAGAACTAAGCCAGATTTCTCACCTGGATCACTGCAGACAGAGGAAGAACAAGAAAAGAAGATCCTTAACAGGAGAATGTACCTCTTATTGCCAGAAAGTGGAATATCCAGGGGGACCCGGGTGGCTCAGTCTGTTAAGTCTGACTCTCGGATTCAGCTCAGGTCATGATCTCAGGGTCTTGAGATTGAGCCCCACATCAGCCTCCCGACTCCACACACACAGACTCTCTCTCTATTAAATAAAAAGATAATTTTAAAAAGAGAGAGAGAGAGAAGAAAGTGGAACGTCCATCAAATAAGTCAGCATTCTTTGTAACAAGAGACATGGTGATGCCCAGATCTCCCTGATGTTATCCAGTGGTTATTAGACTCTAGAGTTGCTGTATCCAGTAAATACAGTGACCACTAGCCACATGTCAGTATTGAACACTTAAAATGTACCAGTGTGACATGTTGAAATGATAATATTTGAACATATTGGATTAAATAAAATATATCATTATAATTAATTCCTCCTTATTTTTACTTTTTAAAAAAGTGGTTTTAGAAATTAAATTACTTATTATATATGCGGCATCGTACAGTGCTGCTCTAGAGAAAACAAAATAAAGCTGGAGGTCAAGAAAGGTTAAGAGATTGAACGCAAACAGAAGATGAATAAAAACCCTCACCCAGAAGTCCACCAAAGATTCAAAGAAAGTTAATACCCGTTTTTCTAAAAATATTCTGAAAAATAGAAGAGGAAGGAATCCTTCCAAATTCATTCTATTTCATTCTATGAGGGCAGCATTAACCTGATACCAAAACGAGCTAAGAACACTACAGAAAAAGAGAACTACAGGCCAATTTCTTTGATGAACATAGATGAAAAAATCCTCAACAAAATATTAGCAAACTAAACGCAACAATACATTTAAAAAAATCATTCACTGCAATCAATTGGGATTTATTCCTAGGATGCAAGGGTAGATCAATATTCACAAATCAATCAACACGATTCATCTCATCAACCAGAGAAAAACCATATGATCATTTCAGTAGGTGCAGAGAAAGCATTTGACCAAGTACATTATCCATTCATAAAAACCATTAAAAACATAGGTGTCAAGGGAACATACCTCAACATAATAAAGGCCATATATGAAAAACCCACAGCTAACATCATCCTTAATGGGAAAAAACTGAAAGCTTTTCCCCTAAGATCAGGAATAAGACAAGGATGTCCACACTCACCACTTTTATTCAACATAGTACTGGAAGTCCTATCCATAGCAGTCAGACAAGTAAAAGGACTAAAAGGTATCCAAATTGGTTAGCAAGAAGTAAAACTTTGACTATTTGAATATGACATGATACTGTATATGGAATACCCTAAAGACTCCACCAAAAAACTACTAGAACAGATCAACGAACTCAATAAGGTTGCAGGATATGAAAATAATATATAGAAATTCATTGCATTTCTAAACCCTACTTAAAAAAAAAGCAGAGAAATTAAGAAAACAATCTCATTTACAATTGTATCAAAAATAACAAAATACCTAGGAACAAACTAAACCAAGGAGGTAAAAGACCTATACTTTGAAAATTATAAAACACTGATGAAATAAATTAAAAATGGCATAAACAAATGCAAAGATATTCCATGCTCATGGATTGGAAGAATGAATATTGTTAAAATGTCCATACTACCCAAAGCAATCTACAGATTTAATGTAATCCCTACCAAAATACCAACAGAATTTCACAGAACTAGAACAAATAATCTTAATATTTGTACGGAGCCATAAAAGACCCTGAATAATCAACGCAATCCTGAAAAAGGTGAAAACTGGAGATATCACAATGACTGGGTATCAAGATATACTACAAAGTTGTGGTAATCAAAACAATATGGTACTGGTACAAAAATAGACACATAGATCAAAGGAACAGAATAGAGAAGCCAGAAATAAACTCACAATTATATGGTCAATTAATCTTTGACAAAGGAGGCAAGAATATCCAATGGGAGAAAAACAGTCTCTTAAACAAATGGTATTCAGAAAACTGGACAGCTACATGCAAAAGAATGAAACTGGACCACTTTCTTACACCATACACAAAAATAAACTCAAAATGGATTAAGGACTTAAATGTGAGAACTGAAACCATAAAAATCCTAGAAGAGAGAACAAGCAGTAATTTATCTGATGTTAGCTGTAGCAATTCCTAGATAAATCTCCTGAGGCAAAGGAAATAAGCAAAAATAAACTATTGGGACTACATCACAATAAAAATCTTCTTCACAGCAAAGGAAACAGTCAACAAAACTAAAAGACAACCTACTGAATGGAAGAAGATATATGCAAATGGCATATCTGATAAAGGTTTAGTATTCAAAATAAATAACTTATACAACTCAACACCAGAAAAAATAATTTCAAGTGATCCAATTAAAAATGGGTAGAAGGCATGAACAGACATTTCTCCAAAGAAGACATACAGATGGCCAACAGGCCCATGAAAAGATGCTCAATATCACTAATCATCAGGAAAATGCACGTCAAAACTATAAGGAGTTGTCACCTCATACCTGTCTGAATCTCTAAAATAAAAAAAACAAGAAACAACAAGTGTTGACGAGGATGTGGAGAAAAGGACACTTGTGCACTGTGGGTGGGAATGGCTGCTGGTGAGGCCCCTGTGGAAGAGGATGGAGGTTCTTCAAAAAATTAAAAATAGAAATGCCATATGATCTAGTAATTCCACTACTGGGTATTTACTCAAAGAATACAAAAACACTAATTCAAAAAGATATATGAACCCTTATGTATATTATTTATACATTATTTATAATAGCCAAATTATGGAAGCAGCCTAAATGTCCATCAGTAGATGAATGGATAAAGAAGATGTGTTATACACACACACACACACACACACACACACACACGCAGAGGAATATTACTCAGTCATAAAAAATGAAATCTTGCCATTTGCAACAACATGGATAGATCTAGAGGGTATAATGCTAAGTGAAATAAATCAGAGAAAGACGAATACTATATGATTTTATTCATGTGTGGAATTTAGGAAACAAAACAAAGAACAAAGAAAAAAAGAGAGAAACCAAAAACAGATTCTTAACTCTAGAGAAAAAACTGATGGTTACCAGAGCAGAAATGGGGGAATGAGTGAACAAGATGAAAGAGATTAAGAGTACACTTACTTAGGTGAGCACTGAGTAATGTACAGAATTGTTGAATCACTAAATTGTACACCTGAAACTAAGATAACACTGTGTGTTAACTATATTGGAATTAAAAAATGAATAAATAAATAAGTAAATAAATAACTCTCACCCAGTTTCCCAGTTTGAACATAGAAAAGACTCTAAACATCATTAATTCATTAATTCTCTTTTCCAAAGACAGTAACACATTAACCCACTGACATCTTCTGAAAGCTCACATCACTGGTGATTACCACCATTCCAAACCATTATTTGTCCTTAACTGGTATCAAATGATTCTGTTTTGCTTCCTCCGAGACTCTGTAAGCTTTTTAACACCAAGGAATGCACCTGAATACTTGTCTTTATCCATCATAATGTCTAATAAAACAATGTCTCACATAAATACTCAATAAATATTGATCACCTGATTAACCAAAAAAGATAAGGAGCAGAGTTTTAGAATAAATAGTTATTCAATTAACGGCCAGTTTAGTTGTGTGTGTGTCTGTGTGTGTGTGTATGTTTATGCATGTGTGCCAGTGTAAGCCACACAATATTTAGCATGAAGTTATTAAACATGTCTCCCTTCTCCCCAGCTATCATTCCTAGGGAAATATTTAATACCAATACACAAGAGGGGTGATGAGAGCCATATGAGGACTCCACATTCAGTTTCCATTTCCAGGCAAAAAAAAAAAAAAAAAAGCAAACAAAAACAAAACAAAACAAAACAAAACAAAAACCTCTTCCCACTGAAAGTGGTTCTCTCTCCTTCCCAACCTGGTGTTTTACAGTGGAGAATAATGTGAATCCCACAGACATAAGGCTTCTGCCAAATACACTGGTGACAATAAATGCTTAGATTTGAGACTTGGAGTGTCCCAGTACCATTCAGCCTTGCTTTTCACAAGACTCAAATCTAGAATAAAGCAGAAGGGCTTTGAAGCAAAAAATTTATAGCATAGATCAAACAGTATAGCAGATACCAGCCATCAATACCAGACCTATTTTTGTAGGCACAGTGCTATTGAGGAGAAACTAAAGACTCATAGAAGAACCTAAAGTCTGTGGAGAAACGACTTACTAAGTGTTTACTATGTATAGACCTAGTCACTTTGCAAATATTGTGTATAATTTGGGTATTCTTATTCTCATTTTACAGATTAAGCAAATAAAACCCAGAAAAGCCCAGTCGTCAGAGCTCCCATATCTAGCTTGTGATTTGGCTGGTATTTAAAATCAAATAGGTCTATGACTCGTTTGCATAACTACTTCTTTTGAATATCTGCATTCTTTTTTTTTTTTTTTTAAGTAGGGTCTTTGCCCAGCGTGGAGCCCAATGTGGGGCTTGAACTTACGACCCTGAGATCAAGACCTGAGATCAAGAGTCAGACACTTAACCAACTGAGCCACCCAGGCACCCCATGTGCATTCTTTTTGTACATGATTATTTGTAGTAAATTGTACACCATTCTCCTCCCAGGGTGTTTGTTCACGCATTATCAACACATCTTTTTGTTTGCTTTAAGAACGCCACAGTTAAAGATCCTTTAGGGATAGTTGTGATCAGTCCATACTATTTAAATCATGATTTTGACACACATCATAGGAAAAACTCAGATGTATGAAATTCGATTTTCATGAGGCTTAATTGTGCATGGGTAACTTGCTGTATGCTGAGAGCTGCATGTATTTAACTCAATGCTGATGATCAGGGGAACTGCAGAACCCCCCCCCCCCAAAAAAAAAAAAAAAAAACAGAATAATACAGACCACGTTCTACCCTGGGGCATTAGCCAAGCATGTATTGTTCTGTTCTGTAAACTGGAGAACTGGCCTCTGTAAGCCCCAAACTGTATATTTGTGAGAACAGAACTGTGAACATTTTCATTTCATTTTGTGACACCCAGTTTTGTTTTGTTTTTTGGAATGTTTATAACAGAAACAAAACAAACAAAAGAAGACAAAAATCCTAAAGACTGTGGGAGTTGAAGTGGGGGTGGAGGAGGATGTGGGGCTGGAGGACAAAGACATTGATGCTGCATTTTTTTTTTATTGGAGTTATTATTCCTTAGAAAAAGGTACGGTCAGTTAGAGAAAATACTCAAAACCAAGGTCTTGAGGACTTCTAACTTCAAATTTTCCTTGGTGTTGACTATTGGTTCATGCAAACAATAATCCTGAAGAGTAGTAGATTTACATACTTCTCTATAAAATACTTAAAAATTAACTGGATTATTTGTTTTTTGGGTGTTGACTTTGATAAGTTCTTTATAGATTTTGGGTTTCAGCCCTTTATCTGAAATGTCATTTGCTAATATCTTCTCCCATTCTGTGGGCTGCCTCTTAGTTTTGTTGACTATCTCCTTTGCTGTGCAGAAGCTTTTTTTATTGATGAAGTCCCAAAAGTTCATTTTTGCTTTTGTTTCCCTTGCCTATAGACATGTGTCTTGAAAGAAATTTCTGTGTCTGATGTCAAAGAGGTTACTGCCTACGTTCTCCTCTAGGATTTTGATGGATTCCTGTCTCACATTGAGGTCTTTCATCCATTTCGAGTTTATCTTTGTGTATGGTGTGAGCGAATGGTCTAGTTTCATTCTTCTGCATGTGGCTGCCCAGTTTTCCCAGAGCCATTTATTGAAGAGACTGTCTTTTTTCAATTGGATGTTCTTTCCTGCTTTGTCAAAGATTAGTTGACCATAGAGTTGAGGCTCCATTTCTGGGGTCTTTATTCTGTTCCATTGGTCTATGTGTCTGTTTTTGTGCCAACACCATACTGTCTTGATGACTATGGCTTTGGAATATAGCTTGAAGCCAGACATTGTGAAGATCCCAGCTTTGGTTTTCTTTTTCAACATTCCCCTGGCAATTCAGGGTCTCTTCTGGTTCCACATAAATTTAAGGATTGTTTGTTCCATCTCTGTGAGAAATGTCAGTGGTATTTTTATAGTGACTGCACTGAAAGTGTAAATTGCTCTGGGCAGCAAAGACATTTTAATAATGTTTATTCTTCCAATCCATAAGCATGGAATGTCTTTCCATCTCTTTGTGTCTTCCTCAATTTCTTTCATAAGTGTTCTGTAGCTTCTAGAGTAGGGACCCTTTACCTCTTTGGTTAGGCTTATTCCTAGGTGTCTTATGGTTTCTGGAGCTGTTGTAAATGGAATCGATTCCTTAATGTATCTTTCTTCAGTTACACTGTTAGTGTCAATAAATGGGCAGAAGACATGAACAGACACTTGTCCAAAGACATACAGATGGCTAACAAACACAGGAAAAAAATGTTCAACATCACTAGCCATCAGGGAAATACAAATCAAAACCACAATGAAATACCACCATATACCAGCTAGAACGGCCAAAATTAACAAGACAGGAAACAACAAGTGTTGGCAAGGTTGTGGAGAAGGGGAAACCCTGTTGTTCTGTTGGCGGGAATGCAAGTTGGTACAGACACTCTGGAACACAGTATGGAGGTTCCTCAAGACGTTAAAAATAGAGCTACCCTACAACCCAGTGATTGTACTACTAGGTATTTACTCCAAAGATACAGATGCAGTAAAAAGAAGGGGCACATGCACTCCAATGTTCATAGCAGCACTGTCCACAACAGCCAAACTGTGGAAGGAACCAAGATGCCCTTCAACAGAGGACTAGACAAAGAAGATGTGGTCCATATATACAATGGAATATTACTCAGCCATCAAAAGGATGACTACCCACCATCTGCATTGACATGGATGGAACTGGAGGGGATTTCACTAAGTTAAATAAGTCAAGCAGAGAAAGCCAATTATCTTATGGTTTCACTCATATGTAGAACATAAGGAATAGAGCAGAGGACCACAGGGGAAGGGGGGGGGGACTGAATCAGAAGAAATTAGAGAGGGAGACAAACCATGAGAGACTCTGGACTCCAGGAAACAAACTGAGGGTTTTGGATGGGAGCAGGGTGAGGGTGATGGGGTGACTGAGTGATGGGTATTAAGGAGTGCATGTGTTGGGATGAGCACTGGGTGTTATATGCAACTAATGAATCACTGAACACCACTACAAAAACTTATGACATACTATATGTCGGCTAACTGAACATAATGAAAAATAAAAAATAAAAAAAATATATAATAAAATAAAATACTTAAAAATTAAAAATAGGTACTACCTCCAGGCAGAAGAAGCATTCATGATATGCTTTTCCACAGAGGCTTAGGTTCTATTTTAAACAGATCTGATTTCAGTTTGGAAACCTATGGAGAGGAACCCAGGGCAAAGCTGAGTGGTGCCTCGAACAGTTCCCACAGGGGCTGGAAAGGCAGAGCAGAGATACCAGGCCCCAAACATCCTCTTCTCTTAAGAGGTTGTGGTCCTGAAAGCCTGCCCCGAGAAAAATGGGGAATCTGAACCACTCACGCAAGTCCAGAAAAAACAAAACAAAAAAAAACAAACAAACAAAAAAAACTGACCTCTGTTACTCTGTTGTAGAGAGAGCACATGATAAGACCTCATCTGCTTTCCAACTGTAGTATTAATGAGATCTTTTCCTCAGAAGGGAGAGCGGGAAGTGAGCAGAGGATATTGGAAAGTTGGGGCTGGTAGTGATGGTGGCTGCCGTGGGATTGGAAGCTATTGCTATGGGGGAGGTAATGAGGATGGAGGCAGTGATAATGATGGAGTGGTGGTGGCAGAGGGGGTGGTAGATGTGGTGGTGGTGGAGGTGGGGCAGCAGTAACATTGGTGGAAAGAAGGTATAAAGCAAGAAAAATGTGCACAGAGATGGGACAACGAGGATTCTAAACAACACCCCAATTGTTCCATAGTCATTCATTCCCTGACATATCTCCTCCTTCACCATATTGATGTAGACATTTTGAAATGTTGCACTTCAATAACCAAATTGCATCATTTGTGGAATTTCTGTTTTCCCCACTCTAGTTCACTGAAATCTGAATACAAAATGCTGTTTTGCTGTTGTTGTTTCTGTCGGGGAGGAGAGGCGGAGAACGTCCTCCCAGCCTCTTCTGTGCCATGAAACTTCACGATAGGCCTCAGAGGATTAGCTTGTTTTCCTCCCTGTTGGTTCTGCCTTAGAAGAAATCTCTGGGGAAAAAAAAAAAAAAAAGGGGGAAAAAAAAAAAACCACATCCAAAGGAGAAACCCAGGGATGAGAAAGACATAGCAGACAGGGGCACTCATATTGCCTAGAAAATATTATCTATTCTATTTTTAACATGATGCCCTTTCCATTGTGCCTCTGTGTTATCAGAAAAGTCTTCTGGGGAAAACCTCGGGGCTAGTTTCATTGACAGGAAAGATAAGATCAATTGTGTGAATAAACTGCCATGGCAAACTTAAAGAATGCTAGCAAAAGAGGCTCAGAGGGAAACCCAAGGTGAGGACCCTTCTCTGTGTCACATCATTATCCATGTTTTTTGCATGCAGAGTTCCAAAGTGGGTATCAGCAGGGAATAAAGAAAATAACACCATTGCAGCAACATAAAACTAACATCTATTTGCACGCACACCAAGGGAATGTTGGATAAAGAAGAGTTGGAAATACTGATACTGCTGGAAAATATGACTATCGACTCAGCCCATAGGGTTGAAAAGGCTTGGATTACCCGAGACTTGAGCAAGCAGCACTGAAATACCTTTACATCACCATCTAAATCAGTGGATTGCAAAGGTTGGTCAAGGACTACTCTTTCAAAATGCTGATTCTTGGACACCATCGTCAGGATTTCTGATTCAAAGTTGCAAACCTGGGGTAGGGCTAGAAACTCTTTGCCCCCCCCCCCCCCCCGCCCCCAGACTTGTCTCTGCACCAGAATTCAGAAAAAGCTGATGTAGAGGTTTTGTCCACAATGATAAATTTATCTGTCATCAGTAACTGTTACTCTAGATAGAAATCACTCCTCATATTTATGATCATCAAGTAAACCAAAAGCAAAGATTGAGAGGAAGCAAAACAGGTGGAAAAGATTTAAATCTGGATAACATGAGAAACAAGGGCACATGATTTACCAAAATATGGGAGGAGCAGATGGAGCTGGGTTTGAGAGGACATTCCCAAGGTCAAGGAGTCTAAACTGTCAAAATCTCATCCAGTTAGAAATGTCTACTCATCATAAGGAAATAGGAGAGTCACATTCCAAAAGAGGTTGGGGCTGCAGGTGAAACTGAATATTTGTGTATAGGTCTTCAGAACGCCAGGGGAAGATCAGAGAGATTTTTGGAGGGGAGGGCGGGAGGGGAGAATAGCTTGTTTGGAAATAGTGGTTCTTTGAGTGGGACACACAGACCAGCAGCAAGCACCTCACCTGGGAACTTGTCAAATGGGCTAGTTCTCAGGCTCCACTTCCCTCTGACCTACTGAGTAAACTCTGGGTGAGGGGCCCAGCAATCTGTGTTTTAACAAGCCCACTGCAGCTAAAGCTTGAAAAATCACCGGGCTGAAGGAAGCACAGTCCGCGGAGATGCGACTGCTTTCAACGACGCCAACCGTTTATGTCTTTCTCCAGAGCAGTGCAACTTCCTCGCACGCGGCTTCTCAGCTGCTTCCAGTGCAGAAGTTTAAAATTCACGTGATTACCTGACCCATTCACGTGATGGTCATACGAAAAGGGACAGTTTGCACCAACATCTTTTTTGAGTCTCCACATATTGCCACACAAAGAGCTGCTTGCTGTGTTGAAAGACAGTTTTTCTAGCATCTGCTACTTTTATCACAGTTTCAAAAATATTAGAGTGAAATTTTAGCACCCTAATAGCCTGCAGCAGAGGCCTGAACATTATCTATCAGAGGGTGGGGGGAGAGACAACAAAAAGAAACTGAAGATATTAAAAGGAGAAAATTGATAACGATAGCAGTCAAGTGGGTTTTATTCTTCAAACTGCCTTTCACACTCAGGAATGGCCGTAGTCCCTATTGACAGCTCAGACTCAAGAGTGATCCACTCAAACTTTCAGAAGCCAATCTATACCATACGGTTTCATTCAAATTCGACATTACTGTTTGGCCAAATTATTCAAATTATTAATATTATTGATTATTCACCTATCTCAAGCATGGTAATGGGTGTAAAGAACTACAACAGAAGAATATAGAACATAGCTTCTGTTTTCAAAGACCTAGGGAAGTTTGTTCAATTATTTATTAATTATAAAAATAATGCATTAATTCAAAAACCAGTCTTTTACATATTTCAAGTCACTGTGGATTCTAGTGGTGAGATATATAAAACAAATACATAAGCACATAAATAGAGGTAATTTTATGTGATGATATGTGATCTGATGAAAAAAGAAGAGCATGAAGGAGAGAAATCAGGGGCAGGGAGTAGAATGCAGGTTAGATTGGCAGTCAGGCAAATCTCTGAGGAATGGATGTTTGAACTGGGGCATAGAAGCTTTTCAAGCAGGGGAAACAGAGGTGCAGTGGTCCTATGCAGGGGGAAGTGTGTTTTATATCAGGACTAGAAAGAAGGCAAGTGGGGCTGGAGCTTTATGGCAAGGAGATGTGCTAGGAGGTCACAGAATTAGGCAGAAACCAGGTCGTACAGGCTCTTGAAAGCCATGGAAAAGGATTTAATTTTTACGGCAAGTGCTATTGGAATTTCTATGGGGCATTAAAGCAAAAAAGCACTATATTTAAAGAGATCACTTTATGTTGGCAAGAGTGTTCTTATTTTATGCCTGGGATCAATGTAAATTGGTACAATCACTCTGATAAACACATTGTCAGTATCTAGTAAAACTGAGTATTTCATATATAAGACCCAGCAAGTCTACTCCTATGTATATTTCTTCTAGAAACGCATGCTGATGTGTACCAGAATAGACACCCATGAATGTTTATAGGGACACTGAAACTAATACAACATTGTATGTCAACTAAACTTCAATAAAAAATTAACAAAAAACACACAAATCAAATTAAACAAATAAAAATAGAAAAAAAACAGCAAATATATATTCAAAGTTATAATGTTCAGTGAAAAAATCTGAGTGCAAAACTGTATGACAATTTCTAGGTAAGAAGATTCAGCAATATGGACAAATCCCTGGAAGGGAATATGCACTAATGAGAATAACTGTTTGGCTAAGTTGGTAGGAATTCTGATTCATGAAATAGTTTTCTTCTAATATTGCTATTATTTGATAATTAAAGAAGATAATTTTAATTTTTTTGAAGATTTTATTTGTTTATTTTAGAAAGAACGCACGAGCAGGGAAGGGGGCAGAGGGAAAGCAGACTCTCCACTGAACAGGGAGCCGGATGCGGGGCTCAATCCCAGGATCCCAAAATCATCACCTGAGCTGAAGGCAGACCCTCAACTTACTGAGCCACCCAGGTGCCCCAAAGAAGACTATTTCCAAAAGAGAATGGGGTGAATAAATTAGAGTATATTCATAGAACGGAATATTATCATGTTACTTAAAATACAGCCAAAAATTATTGGACACTTCTCCAGTCAAAGGTGGAATCCACGTACCTTCCCTTTGAACTTAGTTGGGCTGTGGCAACTCTGACGTTTTGGTGGAAATGCCACACGTCTTCAGAGTCTAGGTGGTTAAAGATCATACATTTCTAACAATCACTTTTGGAGTCCTGAGCTGTCACATAAGGAAGTGTTGACCCTGACACTGCCATGCTGTAAGGAAGCCCAAGCCATACAGAGAGGACACTTGTAGGCACTCTGACCTACAGTACTAGCTGAGTCATCCTGGCCCAGCTGCCAGACATGTGAGCCAAGAAGCCTCCAGATAATTCTAGTCCCTAGATATTTGAGTCTTTCCATTTAGGCCCCCGTACTGCACGACGGAGAAAAGTCTCTAGGCTGTGCTTTATTTGGATTGCTGACCCACGGAATCTATGAACATAAGAACACAGATTTTTATTTTATGCCACTTTGGAGTGTCAGAGGGAGTAGCTTGTTATACAGTGGTGAAGAACTGGGAAAACATCAACAAGACCATAGAAAGACATGAGAAACATGGATAAATAGATCAAAAAAAGTTAGACACAAAAATAATACAAATTATCTGATTCAGTTTATATAAAATTTAAAAAGAAGTCAGAAAATTTATATTGCATGAGGGTGCATATAAAACAAATCAAGGAAATGATTACCATAAAATTCAAGATAAATACTACATCCAAGAGAGAGAAAAATGGCTTTGATCAGGGATATCGCGTGCTGATGCTTCCAGGTGTAGATAATTTTCTGTTTCTTATTTAAATTGGTAACTACATGGGTGTTCACCTTATAATAATTAGTTAAGTGCTGTGTTTATACTTAATACATTTTTCTATATGTGCATTAGAGTACATAATAAAAAAGTGTTTAAAAACAGATTATTCTGGCTTCTGGGTGAAAGATGACTCTAGTAAGCACGCAGGGAATCAGGAAAATAAGTTACAAGGCTGTTTCCATGCTTCATGAGAAAGATGCTGGTGGCTTGGACTAGCTGTGCAAATGGAGAGACCAGGTTGGGTTCAATATATTTTGAAATAAGAGCTACAGTAGGATTTCCTGCTAGATTAGGTGGGGATAGGAGACTAGAGAAAAGAGAAGAGTGAGGAAGGATTATAAATGTTTTACTTGAGTAATTGGTTGGATTGAGATGGTATTAACTGGGATTATTGTGCATTTCAATATCACCAACTAGCATTTGATTTTATTGTAATATACCAGGTTTTCCTGATCTGTGCTTTTGGGACTAATGAATATGCAAAATTAAAAATCCAATGACCACTTACTAAGATTATCGAGCAGTTAATACATTTATGTTAATTCATTAAGATTTAAGAACAAATTCTTCTATTCAGACTTCCACCCATCATCCCTAGTTATTATGAAAGGAAAGTAATATAACTAAAATGAAAAAAGAAATTCTCTACAGTCTCTAGAGTATAATTGCACTTATTCCATTTTTTTTAAAGAAGGAATTAAAAGGGTCCAGAAAGAAAAGAATAGTTAGGCCTGCACTCAAAAATTATAAACCAAGCTTTACCATTAACTAGCTTGGTAGATTTAAGTAAGCCGCATGACCTTTCTGTGATTTAGCTTCATACTGTCAAACGGACTTACGGACTTACTTTAATCTTAAATGTTTTTCTGAGAGTAAAATCAGCTTTTAAAGTAGCATATAATGTAAACATCTTTCAGAAGTAAGACTGTGTTATACTCAGGTCTCCTAGCAGAGCCCAAATTAGATGAGTGAACCTAGAGAGTGGGGAAACTGTGACGATGTCTTTTTGCATTAACTGACTTCCTGAGATGGATAGGTGATTCTAAAGAAGGAGTGGTCTGGCGTAGAGGTGCCCGGGCAGAGGTTTGGAGAAGGAAAACGAAATTGTGGTGAATAATACAGGCAAAAGGCTTACAATGATCCTCTCTCAGACTGCAAATTGGTGGTGCTATTCATCGGATCTTTCCAGTTCCCCTTCCATTGGAGCAGCTGGTAGATAGATCAGTACTTCCTAGACCTCACCACTCCCTTGAGTGAGGTCATGTGACAGCTATGGCCATGTTGTAAGTGAAAGTGACATGTATCCCTCTCAGGTTAAGCAGTAACTGTCCATTAAAAAGGAACCAATAGAATTTGAGATGGAGAGTGGTCATCCCACCTGAGTCTCTGATTGCCTCCAATGGGCAGAGTTCCCCTGCTGACCTATGGTAGACATCTTGGAGAAGAAGAAATATGTATACATATTTTATATATTATATATATATATATATATAGGAATTAAGTCATTGAGATTTAGGAATAGCATAACTTAGGCAGTACTGAATGGCTAAGATTTTTTTTTTCAATGGAAGTATACTTTGCATATAATATGTTAGTTTTAGGTATAGAACATAGTGATGAGAGAAGGGCTAGAGAGTGGGGACCAAAGGAGTTTGCTCACATTAGATTTTCTCTGTGTCTGAGCCAAGTATTTGCATCAGGGGATGTGTAATCAAGAATAATCCCATTAAGGGGAAGAGATGCCTAGGCTTCGTTCCCATTGCCCCTTGGTACATAATACTGCATTGGTACCCTTTAGTACCACAGTGGTACCCAAAAGCACTTCTATGCCCTAAGGAGAAGGAGGTAGAATGCTTGGCACTTCAGAGGCAATGTCCTTGAATTCTCTGGAAGCTCAGGGAAAGACTGGGAGAGGAGTAACATACTGATTGGACATATTCTTGGTGATTCCTAGAAAATTAGGGGAAATGTTTAATTCCTCAATAGTTAAGAACTATCAGACTTTGAACATTTTATGTTAATATCTGCACATCTGAACCCAGTCATAGGTGATCCTGAGAATAACTGGATTATAGCATTACCCTTTGCCTTTGACAGAAATATGGACTCACCTGAAAGAAAACAATTATAAGAATCAAATACTCATCATTATCTCCTTGGTGAGAACACAATGGTTTAATATGCAAGGTAAATTAAGAAGAATATACAAAGTTAAAAAAAAATAGACTACTAGCAAATCCCCCAATGCCAAGGTCTTTTCATTTCACTTATTTCCTCACAGAGCTCACTGATCTAAAATCCAAGAGCCATCACGTTTCATTACAGACCCACAACACTCATTAGTCCTGAAACCCAGCCTTGGAGATCTCATTCTGGACATCAGATTTCTAAATGTCCCATGGATTATTCCAGATCATGAAGAGGGCAGGTAATAGTCAGGATACAATCCCGCTAATGAGGTGATATTTATATGTTTTATTTTTAATACAAGAGGCTAATTATCCACTGAGTACATCCATCTCTGATCTACTGGAACACGGGCTATATTTAGTCATGCCAGATGACAGGGCAAAAAAGTTGTTTTGGGATGTAATCAAACTGCATTTAAATATTTTAAAAGTTTAAATACTTTCATCCCTTATTACCTATATTTATACTTGCCCTCTCTTTTTCAATTATGCACAACTGTGAAAACACCTTTCTTGGAACCCTCATGCCTGAATATATTCTCGGCTTATGTATTTAAGATATTGGTTACTTGATAATTTATATTCCTTTACTTCTTGTTGAATTTACATAAAATATTTGTCTTCTCCAGGCGGATACCTTAAATGAGAAGTGAGTAATATTGAACCGATTATTGAGCTTATTTGTCCTCCTATGTCTAACACGGTACTAATACCCAGAATTAGGGAAACTGAGTGAACTGTAGGTACTGAGAGACAATCCCCTCGAAGATCTCATTCTCACAGCAAAGTAGAAATTTGGAAACTGGTAAACTGGATTCACATGAATAAGCAACTCCACTTTGAACATCTCAGTCTTTGGTCCTTAAGCAAGAAGTAAATGTATGTACATGAATCCAAAAATCTGGGGAAAAAATAGAACAAATACCTCGATGCTTGAGTCACATGATCCTGAATAACTGGTAGGATTCTGCATATTTCTTTCCCACAGGCAGCGCAAATAAACCCAGTCCTTGGGGTCAGTTTCCTTCATTCTACTGAAGAGCAAGTGTACGGAATGAGGAAGGAATAACATTTCATGCAGCGCAGGTACCGTATTTGATTCTTTCCGTGTATCACCTTCTTTCATACTCACAATGAACCCCAGTGGTGCACATGCTCTTCCCCGTTTGTAAATTAACGAACTGAAACATAGAGGTTGTGTGCAAACTCAGACAAATAGTTGTGTAGAGTTAGACACCAAACCACCAGCAGGAAGACTTAAAGTTTTGCTACTCGTTGCATCATAGTGATGCCCCTGAGGCAGAGAGCTGGGCTCTCAACCAGACTTCTTGCTCACTCTTTTAGGATCCGTTGCAACCCCTAGTGTCATGGATCACTTGTTTTCTTTATCTTCTGTCCCAACACAAGGCCAATTCAGGAAAAGGATAAAATTAAACACATCGCCATTTTGTTCCTCACGCTCTCATTCCCCTGAGGTATTTATCTAATACCTGTGTATTCACTGGTAGTCACCAAGGAAAACGGAAGGTCCACAGAGTATTATACAAAAGTAGGAGATTTCAAGCTCACAGAAGTCCAGGATTCTGATTTTAATGGGCTTAAAGTTACTCACTCCTCCAAGCTGCAGTTATTTCACTGATAAACCTGAAATATGAACACACGCTTCTCAGTGTCATGAAGATAAAATGTGATAATACAGGCAAGTGCCTATTCTCTCTAGAGGACCGATAACTATCAGTTAGTTCCCTTCCCTAACATGGGAGACAATGAAATGCACAGCACTTGTCTAAGACTCCGTGTGCTCCATACGCCTGTCGGAACGTCTTGCTCATAAAATTCTTTGGCTTTCATCCCTTTGTTCTCTGATTTATCTTCCAGCCTAATTTTACCGTTTCTTGCATGGGAAGTGTTTGTATTTCTGAGATGCGTGTATTCAAAATGTTAATTGAAGTAAGTGTATGAAATCAATGGTTGAGTGAGAAATAAAGGGGATTCTCTTGGATCTATAAAAAGTAATTTCACATATTTCTGATATTAACTTTTCCTTTCTTCATATTATTCCTATCTGTTTAACCTTTACTAGTACGATCACTTTATTATGAATGACTGTCTCTTAAACCCAGTTTAATGTCCACATCGTAGCTATTTCCCTTTCAGTCTATCACAAGTTAAAAGTTTCCTTCTTGCCCCTCGTTCCAATAATTTCACGTAATAGTTTACAGCCACATAGCATGTGGTTGGAAGCTGGCGCTTACATCGTTTGCACATTGTGCTGATGAGGAATAAACAACTAAAATACCTACAGCTTATTTTCTTCGAAGCGGAGTGAAGGGAAGTGTATCAAGTTGAGCAAAGCAGAATAACAGAGGTTTGTACATTCCTCATACTCAAGGTTCTGCTTTGCCTCTTCAAAATGCAACGCGATCATCTACCCCATTCAAATTATATTAAATGCAGAATGATTCAAATAGTGCCAGCTGCCAATTTAAATTTCAAATGGAAACCTGCTCCTTTGCTGACTCTTCATTCACTCCTCCTGCCCCCTCCCCCCCCCCCCCCCCCCCCCCCCCCCCCCCCCGCCACAAACTTTTTTTTTTCCAATTTATCTTAAAGCTACTTAACAGGTATTTCTTATGGGAGAGCCTGCTCTAAGCGAGTGGTGCCTTTGAGTCAAAAACTACTTCCATATTTTTCCCTGTGCCATAGCAATATTTTCTAGTTGCCTGCCACTGCTTACGGACAAACCTCGGAAAGCTTCAAGTTATGTGAAAAAAATGAGTACTCCATTCTCCAACTGAATTGCTCCAAAAGGGGGAAATGACTTTTCTTTTATTTTTCCCAGCCAGAGATAAAGAATTTAAAAATAACTGAGGCTTGAAAGAAAACACAGGGATCCAGGCAGGCAGAGTTAGCATGAAGTTATTAAGAACCGCCAGCTTTTGCTGTCTGTGAGTGTCTTGTCTCAATCCTGGGCTCTCCTGCTCTCTGAAGTGATCAGAATGGACGGTCAGCTCCCAAAGAGTTACGGTAGGGCCCAGTGAATGAGGCAGCCCCCCTGCGAATTCTGCTTGCTGCCAGCATTTGAAGGGCAGCACGTACACGCTGTGTTATAGATCACCCTAAGAAGAGGCTGGAGTTAGTTTTAATGCAGTTAGTAGAATACGAACTGAAACTTAGAGGTGATAAATGGCCCAATTCTTAAGTGAACTCTAAACCTGCACTCTCTCTTCCCTTCTGGCATTTATTTTTTAAAATAAACTTTAAAAATTCAAGTATAATACACAGAAAAATAAACAAATCCTAATTGTCCAGTTAGATGATTTTTCACAAATGTAAGGACATCCATGTAACCGGCATCCAGAGTGAGAAACAAGAAACTTCCAGAACCCTGGTAGTCTCCTCAGTCCCATGCCTGGTCACTATTATTCCTTCAAGGGTAACAGCCATCCTGTCTTCCGACACCACCATGTAGCTTTTCTTGGTACTGACCTTTATGCTAATGGCAGCCACGCAGTGTGTACTTGGTGCCCGAGAGCCCTTATTCTCAATATGGATAAGAAGAAACCCAGCAATGGCACTACTAGGTATTGACCCCAAAGACGCAGATGCAGTGAAAAGAAGCAGCACGTGCACCCCAATGTTCATAGCAGCAATGTCCACAATAGCCAAACTGTGGAAGGAGCCAAGACGTCCTTCAACAGATGAATGGATAAAGAAGATGTGGTACGTACATACAATAGAATATTACTCAGCCGTCAGAAAGGATGAATAGCCACCAATTGCATCGACATGGATGGAACTGGAGGGGATTATGATAAATGAAGTAAGTCAAGCAGCAAAAGACAATTATCATATGGTTTCATTCATATGTGGAACATAGGCAATAGCACAGAGGACAATAGGGGAAGGGAGGGAAAACTGAAGGGGGAAAAATCAGAGAGGGAGAGGAACCATGAGAGACTATGGACCCCAGGAAACAAACTGAGGGTTTTGGGGGGAGGGGGTAACAGGGTATTAAGGAGGGCACATGCTGTGATGCGCACTGGGTGTTTTACGTAACTAATGAATCATGGAACACTACATCAAAAACTAATGATGTACTATACAGTGGCTAACCGAACACAATAAAAAAAAAAAAAAAAGAAGAAGAAAGGAGAATAAAACAACTTTTTTTTCCTGACTCCTCTTCTCCTTCTCCTTCTTGCCCTCCTTCCCGTTGTGAAGAATGTCACAAAGGGGAAGGGCTCTCTTCTTCACGTTACATCAGGGAGTACATCATATCAACATGACATACTGGTGATGTTAACTTGCATCATTTTGGTTACAGTGGTATCTGCCTGCATTTTTCACTATAAAAACACTCCCCTTCCCTTTCTACTGTATTTTTTGGATGCAAGACACTAAGCCCAGGCCTCACTCAAGGAGGAGTGAGGCACGGGAATTACACTCCACTTCCTGGAAGGAACAATATTTACCTATGTTGTTGTGTGGAATCCTCCTGTAAGGATAATTTGCCACTTTCCTCTCACCTATTTATTTATTCAACATTTGTTTATATCAGCATGAACTCATGTATATTTATTTTACGGTTTGGATTGTAATCCAGTGTGATGTTATTAATTCTGTTGTTCATGTTGTTTCAGCTTCAATCTTTGGGAGCTTGTTGAAGTTGGTTCCTGTGTCCCTTTGACATACTACCATCCTTTTTTAAAATGCATTTATTTATTCATGTATTTATTGACTCCTTTCTTACTTTTTGGCATGGGTGGTCTTTTGAATGTCCCAACATTACCTGGGAATGTCGACTCTCATTTGAAAAATAGAATTGAGGCTCAGAATAATTTAGTAACTTGCCCAAGACCACCCAGGGGGAAAAGCGAAGAACTAATACTGAAACTTGGAAACTCTGATGCCCAAGTCCCTAAGTTTTTGGCATGACCCTGCCTGCCTCACAAGATAATTAGGGCTAGCGAAAGGCCAGGACCCAAGAAAGGAGAACGTCACCACTAAACGCCAGCTAGTGGACTCAGAAACAGCTCTCTGGCCTTGGAACTTCTGGAAGGAGGTTGGAAGCTACTGGGTCCCTGGTGGGACATTAATAGTAAAATCTAAAATTAATTAAGAAAGTAGGGAAACTCTGGGCTCTGTTCCTAGTTTGGTGTTCTTATGGGCATACTGGGGGGTCACGGAAAACTAATCTTGACTTGCTTTTTGTTTCTAATTCTGTTTTATACTTTTAGGTATCCAGATTGGTTAGCTATGTATCTCATTAAATAGTGTTCTATGATCAAGGTAGCTAAGACTTTGCCTATTCCTGCCACCACTACAGCATCTAGCCAAGAGAAGGGTTATTAGCATTCAGAAGGTAATCTCCCTGAGATTCGGGTCCATTAGTCACGCATTGAAATAGGTATTGCTTTTAGCTGGCCAAAGTATTTCAACTTAAGTCAGGTTGGCCAAACTGCTGGATTATAAATAGTCATAAAGAAATCATTTACTTGTACACAGGAAATAGACATTTATAATTGTCAAAATACTTTTCCTAAATTCAGGGAGCAAAATGCTCATATTGGGGTGTGCATCTCAAATGTAATGGTACACTTGCTAATTTAGAACAGTGCACTATACTTAAATTAACGTGGGAGCAAATGAAGTCACACTGAAGCCACAATTCCTTATCAAGCTGTTAGTGGTGCACTCTGAATTTGTGACGAAGGTTCCTTTATCCAAGAGGAAAAAAGCTCTATATTTTAACAATTTGGAATCCAATTTTCATTAAATCCAACAACACTGGGACAATTTGTAAAAAAAAAATTTTTTTTTTTTAATTTTCAAATCAATACCAGACCAGTAAAAGATAGGTCACTGAATGGTAATACAAAATACTCTGACAGTAACATAAGAACAAAAATACGAATGTCTACTGTACAACTCGAGATTATTAGTAGTGATCTATGCCTCAGGCAATGCACTTAGAACTTGCACCATCCTTCTTTGACATATAATTAATCCATTTCATCATTCTGAGGCCAAACAATGTTTAATGATGCCAATGAAAAAGTAATTAGAAACTGTAATTTTGACTTAGGGCTGAGAATGTGTTTATAAATAAAGCCCAATAAAGCAGTGATTGATCTGTATGTCCTATTCTAAGACATGCTTCTCTCATCTCTCACCCGATGACATGGAATTACTAGAAAAGGAGGCAATACCTGAAATCATAACCTTTTGTTTGGGGACTGATTACCGCAGTAGAGAAACAGACTTCCCAATTATCGACAAAGACACCCGTTTACCCATTAATTTGGGTACAGAACTTGTCCACATCATTTTGACAGGTGACTGAAGGTTTCCTCTCCAAGCCTTCACTTCCCCAATGTCCCCCCACCAACCTGCCACTCACTGCTGTCTCCTGGCTTCTCAGACTATTATTATTTTTGGATCATGGGGGGCGCAGACAAGCAACAACAATGGAACAGAAGACCTTTCGTTTCTCTGAAATGCTCAGTTCTGTGAAATCTGTGTGAAAGTGGTTGTGCTGTGAACTCTGTCTCATTAGAGCCAAATGTCTGTAGTGTTCCTTCGTGGCTGTGTGATTGAAATGACAAGTTCTCTGAGCACTGTGCGTTGTTAAGGATGCATGGATTGGTGGTGGCTCAGGGACTGGACCAAAAGCCATAGCTGGACAAAGACTGGAATGACCCGTCATGGATAACTTAAGTCCCAGGGGAAAATGCTACCCTTCAGTCACTGCTCTTTTGGAAAAACCCAAAAGTAAAATATAATATGGACCTGTGGTGGCTATGAGGTTAAAAGTAAAGCTCAAAAGTAGAAAACCCAGTAATAGTTTTAACACATTGGAAACATTAAAAAATATTAAATGTTTTTGAAGCACACTTTATCTGTAGGACATCAGAATAAGCCACCTTAGGATAAAAAAGATAAAGAAAAATATGTGTGTGCTTTCAACTTATTAGAGAGATGAAATGTACCCACATGATACACTGGAGAATAATTACAAAACAACCCAGGAAAAATTACATAGTTTGGCCATAATGAATTGGCACCAAAGGGATAAAAAGGGAAGGAATTGGCATGGTATCAAAAGTAAAAACTTGAGTCCACGGATGCCTCAAGTGAAGGGGTATTTTAGAAATCATCTTGTTAATTTGACTGCTAATTTGACTGTAATTTGTAGATGGTCAAAGCAGGCACACGGAACCCCAATAATTAACGTGTAGGACATCCCAGCTTTCTGCTTGCGACGATTTATGACATTTTAAAGTTTTTACTGGGGCAGTATTTCTTTTGAACACTGCTGATCACCAGTAGCCCAAGCTGAGATCAACATATAGTAGGCAACTGATTAAGATCTTTACGTAAATATTAAAAAAAAATAAAATAGGTGCATTGGGACTTGATGATAGGCCGAGAAGACTCACAAGACTCTAGTCCTCCTTACAGCTGTGATTTATTACAGTGAAAGGATACCAAATAAAATCAACAAAAATAAAGATACCTGCCATATATATATATATATATATATATATATATATATATATATATAT